>NC_077230.1:161142334-161442334 GCF_027887165.1 Monodelphis domestica
GGATTAATCGAATACTCCTATTAGACTGACTCTATTAGACTCTATTAGACTGATAACTCTAGCTAGACAATTTTATAACTCACCTGGCTTCCTCTGAAGCAGTGATTCTGCTGTCACTAGGGACTTTAAAATGGTAGGAATAGTTGAGAGACTTTTTTCAAACAGGACATTACTGTTCAATAAATATTTATTAAATCTTCCTCACTTTTTATAGTGTAACAACATTTTCTTTCTTTGAGAAAAGGAATTAAAACCCAACAGGTGGATATATCATTCCTAACAGTTTAATTTTTTAGCAAGGTTTTTTATCACTTATTTGTTAGATCATTGCAAATGGAGCAAGCAACAACCTGATTTTCCTTTTCATCTAGGCTCAGGGAACCTCCTCATCTCAGGCAGGAACATCATAGCCCTGCCCACTTCTTGTGCATGCAAGTAACTATAAAATAAATTATATTATTAACTAAAACTAAAAGGTTAATGCTGCCTCAGATAAATCTAATATTTACATTTCTCACAATTTGATCTTTGCATTTGTAGTTTTTTTAAATAAATACACACTGTATTTTTATTTAGAAATACTAAATCAACACTAGGGTCTTTACAGAAGATAGGGTAACCAAGCCAAAGAAAGTCCAAATGAAGAGGCAGAGCTGGTGAAATCCATAATTTCTGGTTGCAAATCTGGCTTAAATGCCAGTTTGCACTACTTAGAAATCGTGTGAGTCACTGACATATATACATATATATACATTTATGGATATTTGGCATGAAACTTCTACAAAGAGGAAGATAAGGTGAAGAGTGAGAAACACAACTTTGAAACAGTGATGGTGTATCACAAGGCCACAAGGTGGCCTGAAGGGACCAACATGGGGGGAGCTCCCTGACTACTGACTCAATACCACCTTTGGGTTCATAACCCACTGCCTATATGAATGAATCCATCAACATGTGTTTATTAAAGCATTTACTAAGTTCCTGGCACTAGAGACAGATTTTTTAATGAAAGCAATCACTATTCTGAAGGAGTCTATATTCAATTAGAGGCAACATTCACACATATGGTTATATGTGAAATAAATAGGTAGAAAAATAGAAGATAGTTAAGGAAGGAAAACATCACCAATTGGGAGAATCAAGAGAGGTTTCCTGTAGAAGATGGAGCTTGCACTTCATCCTGAAGGAAGTAAAGGATTCTGTGAAGTGGAGGCAAGGGAAATGGCCAGTGCAAAGGCATAGAGATGAGAAATGGGTTATCAGGAATGGGAAACAAAGAGGTCAGTTTGCCTGGATGAAAAGAATATGAGAAAGAAAGTAATGTACTATAAAGTGGGAAAAATCGGTTGAATCAAAGCAATACAGAAAAAAAGGAGTCCAGTAAAAGTTATGTAAACCTTTTAAATCCCAAAGCAAATAGAGTTAGATCAATAGATCAATAAATCTATCATCTCATCAATTTGATCTCATCAATTTCCCTTCTACTGATTTAGGTTACAAGCCATTGGTGTCTGCCCAACCTTATAATTCTTATCCATATCCAAAATAGCCCACTTAGGGCTCACAATATCTATTAATTGGTTCAAGAAATCAGTATAATAAGCTTTACAGTCACATCCCACTCAAGCCAGTTGTGTCCACACACATGAATTTTTCCTCTCTTTCCAAGGGCTTAATCATAAAATTAGTAGTATCATTGCTTCAGGAATCAAATTGTCATTTGAATGTCCTATACATCAGCTCACCATTTCTGTTACTTCCCAAACCAAAATTTCCTTCTTTAGCCACCACTCCCATATATGGGTTGTCTTCTCCTATTAGAATATGAGCCCCTAGAAGTCCAAAACTGTCTGACACATAGTAAGTGGCACACAGCAAGTACTTAATAATTGCTTTTTCATTCATTTATTCATTCATGCCCTCCCATTAAGTTCATCAAAAGAACTTCATCCACATTTTTGATGTCTACCATGCTTTTCTTGATAGCCTTTATACAAGATGTCCCCTAGACCTAAAATGAACTCCTTCTTCTCATGCACCTGTTAGAATTCCTTGTTTCTTTATTCCCTCAGCTCAGGGGCTACCTCTTACATGAGAACTTTATGATCCTACTAGTAACTAGCACCTCTCCTTCAAAATTACTTTGTTTTTATTCTGTATAAATCAGATATGTGAACATATTGACTCCTCCAATAGAATATGAGCTCCTTGAAAGCAGACTGGTTAATTTTTTCTTTGTATCCCCTGTGTTTGGCATAAAGTAAGTGCTTAATAAATGTTTAAAAGATGCAGTTGGAACATGCAAGTTGTCAGTTGCTGATTCTTTGGTTTCTCTATGTCACCAACGAATCCTTTTTGCTCTATTTTTTTTTAATTATGTCCTCCTTTAAACTATTTGTCCCTCATAATTCCTTGTATGTATTAAATTATTTGCTCACACCTACAATGCACCACCTCCCCCCCAATATCTTTTAAATTATCTTCCGTTTTCATTCTTCAGAGACCATATACACTTTCTATGACTCATGACCATATAAAATCACTGTGAAAAGGCTGGTCACTATTGTGGAAATAGACCTTAATTATATGACATTGCAACTTTCCTAGGCCAAGTGGAAGGAAGGAGGGGAGGAAGGGGAAAAGGAAGGAAGGAAGGAAGGAAGGAAGGAAGGAAGGAAGGAAGGAAGGAAGGAAGGAAGGAAGGAAGGAAGGAAGGAAGGAAGGAAGGAAGGAAGGAAGGAAGGAAGGAAGGAAGGAAGGAAGGAAGGAAGGAAGGAAAGGAGGAAAGGAGGAAAGAAGGAGAAAGAAGGAGAAAGAAAGAAAGGAGAAAGAAAGAAAGAAAGAAAGAAAGAAAGAAAGAAAGAAAGAAAGAAAGAAAGAAAGAAAGAAAGAAAGAAAGAAAGAAAGAAAGAAAGAAAGAAAGAAAGAAAGAAAGAAAGAAAGGAGGAAAGAAAGGAGGAAAGAAAGGAGGAAAGAAAGAAAGAAGGAAAGAAAGAAAGAAAGAAAGAAAGAAAGAAAGAAAGAAAGAAAGAAAGAAAGAAAGAAAGAAAGAAAGAAAGAAAGAAAGAAAGAAAGAAAGAAAGAAAGAAAGAAAGAAAGAAAGAAAGAAAGAAAGAAAGAAAGAAAGAAAGAAAGAAAGAAAGAAAGAAAGAAAGAAAGAAAGAAAAGAAAGAAGGAAAGAAGGAAAGAAGGAAAGAAGGAAGGAAGGAAGGAAGGAAGGAAGGAAGGAAGGAAGGAAGGAAGGAAGGAAGGAAGGAAGGAAGGAAGGAAGGGAGGAAGGAAGGGAGGGAGGGAGGGAGAGAAAGAAAAAGGATATGAATAATAGGGGGAAATTCTTTATATTAATTATCTCTGATAAGACTCTGATAGCCAAGTTATTAGAACTGACTCTTTTTTGAAAAAATTATTCTATGCTCTCTGCTTCTATTCCCTCCATCCAGAAAATAAAGCCTTGATATTGGTCTGATTTCGATCAGGATGTGATCTTAGAGATTATCTAGTGAAATTTTTTCATTTTACAAATGAAAAAACTAACACTCTGCAATGAAAAAACTAACTCTCTGCAATGGAAAGTGACCTGCCACAGTTCCCATAGTTAATAAGTAAGAGAGCCAATATTTGAACTCATTCTCTCTGATTCCAAATCTAAGTTTTTACACCTTCTCAGAATATTTTCATATCAATTCAACAAATACTAAGTATCTGCTGTGTGCAAGGCAAAATACAGTGTTGGATATGGAAGTATAAAAAACGAGACAGCCCTTGCTCTAAAGGAATTTATAATCTAATGGAAGGTATAGTGTACAGATAAAACTTATACACAAACTGATATCATGTAACCTAAAATGATAAAAATCAAAGAAGAGAATTATACAATACACTATACAAATCCGAAGGATAAACTCACTTTTAGCTTCTTTATTTGAATCTCATTCATGCCAAAATAGGACTGACATCCTACCAGAAACCTATTACCTCGAACTCTGATCTGTTTTACACCTAAGAGGTCTAACAATGAATACTCTATCAACTAGAATATACCTACAATGTGATAATAGCAGTACTTCATCTCGGTGTGCCTTATGTCTACATCAAATCTTTATTTTATCCTTTAATTCATTATACCTGTTTTGCACTTGCCTCTAAGATTTCATGAGAGAGTGGGACTAACATACTTCAAAATTCTCAGGAAAGCACTCATACCAGCAGTCTCCAACTTCTAAACAGGCTGTGTTCTGAAAATTCATTACCAAACCAATTGTTTAGAACTTCTAAGCATTTTCCCAAGAAAACCATGTATGGCTAAAGGCCAGGCAAAGCAGTGAAGCTTAATTCATACTATTAGTAACAGACTGAATTGTGCATCTTAAAGGTGGCCCAAGTAGTGCAAGAGAGGAAAGAAAAGAAAGAACAATGCCCTCCACTTTCCTAGACCCAGGGTTCATCATGGACAAATCTTAAATTTGGTCATCCTAAGAAGTTCGTTGATAAGAAGAGAGTCCCCATAGTAGACCATGATAGCACTTTTTCGTGGTAGCAAAGAAATGGAAACAAAGTTGATGCCCATTGACTGGGGAATGGCAAACCAAATTGTAGCACATGAATGAAATGGAATGTTATCATGTTGTAAGGAATGATGAATACAATGAATACAGAGAAATGTGGAGAATTTTACATGTCCTAATGTAGAGATCATGTATAAATTCATGTATAATTAAGTAAACAGGGCCAAGAAAATAACATACACATTGAAATGCCAACATTGTATGACACAAAACAATAAGATAATATTATAAAATTATAAAGAATAAAAATGGCTCCAAAGCAATGAGTAAACATCTTACCCCAGAATCTGTTTAAAAAAAAAAACTAGAGAAAGCTAATTATTAAATTTTCAATGTGAGCTCTTACAACCTGGAAATTGGGATATGGGAAAAAAAATTGCTGGGTTTATTGTTGTTTTAGTCATCTAAATCTTAAAAAGTGAGAACACATTAATAATGTATATTAAATGTTAAAACGTGTGCTGCAGACATTTTCTCCAGAGTCACTTGTTAAACATTTACCACCACACTCCACCTTCACCCAACTCTTTTACAAAGGTGGAAGACTGATGAATGTCTAACACTGCATTTTCAAAGACCTTTTTGGTTCATTGCTTGGCTTATTTGTTTTTGGTTATTTTTCCTCTTCGTCCTTTTTTTCTTTTCTTTTTTTAATACTCCTTGTTATATAGGCAAAGCTCTCAGGAAAGTGAAAGAGGAAGCACTGAAAGAAATTATGGTTATGCAAAATACAAATAATAAAAATTTATTTTTTACAAATGTTTGTCTTCACCAACTTTCCACCTCCCTTTTTTTTCTTACCAACTCCTACTGTTTCTCTCTCTAGGCTTCCAGGTATTCAGTACAAGTAACCCTTCTACATCATAGCTTCCCTCATTAAGGTTTTGATATATTATGGGTCAGCAAAAGAAATTAGAATGGAAATTATGAGAGTTTTGTGGAGTCTACAGCCTACATGTGAAGGACAGCAGATGATATAGGAAAAGAAGTTTAGAAATTCAGAAATGCATAAAAAATATATGTATAGTATCATATAATAACATGGTTTTTCTTTTGAAACCATAAATATGCACAATTTCTTTTTTAAAGTTAAAATAAATAAAAATTAAAGTTTGTGAAAAATGTGAAAGCCAAAAAATTTATGAGGATTTTCCAGATCACAGGAACACCAACCATACCTCTAACCCCCATGATATGGAAGGGATAGCATTTAGTCCCAAGTCCCCTACTAGTACCCTATATCATCTTCCCTCCAAAGAATTTACCATCCATTTGCCTTCCTCTCTAAATCAGAACTCTTATTCTTCCAGTGTAAATAATGTCAGCTAAATGCATAAGGAAAATGTTATCTTATTATTATAGTGTACAAATATGTGTAAAAGACTACCAGGTCCTTAATGAATTGGAAAGTGCTCATCTGTCTTTTCAAAGAAGAATGGTGGTTAAAACAGAATAACTTCTAACTAGTAATATAACTAGTAATGCTGGAGGGAATGAGGGAAACTAGGTAGACTAATAAACAATGGAATTGTGAACTAGTCCAATCATTCTGGAGAACAATTTGGAGCTTTGCCAAAAAGACTATAAAACTGTGCATACATATCCTTTGACACAATAATACCACTGCTAGATCTGTACCCCAAGGGGAACAAAGAAAAAGGAAAAGGATCAATACATACAAAAATATTTAAAGCTGCTCTTGTTTGTGTTTTCAAAGAATTGAAAATTGAGGAAATACTCATCAATTGGTAAATGGCTGAACAAGTCGTGACATATGATGGTGATGGAATACGGTACTATTGTTCTAGAAGAAATGATATGGGGAGGGTGGTTTCAGAAAAAGAAGTATGACAAGATCTCTACCAGTTGACATAAAGTGAAGTGAGAAGAACCAAGAGATCACTGGGTAACAGTAAGAGCAGTATTTTAATGATGATCAACTGTGAAAAACTTGACTACTCTGATCCATACAATTGTCCAAGATGATTCAAAAGAACTCATGATGAAACAGTGCTATCTACCTCCAGAGAAAAAACTGGTGAATTCTGAGTGCAAATTGAAGTATAAAGTGATATGACTAATGTGGAAATATGTTTTGCATGATTTCACATGTAAAATTGTTATCATTTTGCTTGCTTTTTCAGTGGGTGGGAAAGGGATTAAGAGGGAGGAAGAGAATTTGGAATTTGAAATTTAAAAAGAAAATAATGTTTTGAGATACTTCCTCACACCTATCAGATTGGCTAACATAACCAAAAAGGAAAATGATAAGTGTTGGAGGGAATGGGGGAAAATTAAAACACTAATAGACTGTTGGAGGAACTGCAAATGAGAGCTATATAGAATCATGCCTAAAGGGTTATAAAACTATGCACAGTCTTTTGACCCAGCAATACCATTACTAGATCTGTTTCCCAAAGAGAAAACAAAACAAGGTCCCAAGATAACCCCAAGGGAGTCGTGGTAAAAAAAAATACTATCCACAGTCAACAATGGAACTGTTGGAATCTGATTGCACACTATCTTTTACTTTGTTTCCTTCTTGAGTTTCTTATTGTATGTCTGATATATGTCTTCTGTCACAATTTGGGGAATATGGAAATATGAATTGCATGAAAGCACTGATATACTCTATATCAGACTATTTACCACCTTAGGGAGTGAATCTGAATTGCAAAATGTCATAAAACAATTGTTTAAAAAATGTTTCCTCATGTAATTGAAAAAATAAAAGGAACTTCAAAAAAGGGAAAGAATGCTTCAAATAGAGAAATGATCATTTTAAGTATATAGGTGATGGAAACTATGGGGAAAGCAATAAAAAAATGAAAAAAAAATTCTCATTAGTATTCTTATGTCTCTCCCTTTAGTTTCTGGGTGTGTAAAACTTGTTCCTTTGACTCTTATGGTTTTGTTTCCCACCCTCCATTCCACCTTTAATTTCTCCACTGACCTGGATTTATTCTGAGTCATCAGAGGATCCCAGGCATCTAATCTAAAGGGAAAAAATAACCTGGTTCATTTAATAGGAGTGAAATTTCTCATTTTTCTAATAAAATAACCCCAAATCTCTTCCTTCAGATATTGATTTTTTCTGATTCCGTACTTCCCCAAAAGCAAATGTTATTTAAGGGAAAAGGTAAGCATTTACTAGGGTCTGACTGACCAATGTGTTTCCTTCTCTTTTCATGGGGGAAAATGGTGAAATTACCAGGTTGGGAGTTTTCCAAAAGTGCTTTTCATAACTAGTTTCCTGAAATTAGATAGAATAAGCAAAATAGAATCATTTCTGACCTTTAATTTTACTTCTCTTTGAAAAACAAAAATTGTTTATTGTTGGAGTTTTTAACTCTTTAACATTTTAAAAAAATGGATAGAAGACAAAATAAATTAGTATTTGCAAAATCTGCTGAGTCCCAGCTGTATTTCCCATAAGTGTATCTATAACCATGGTTGCTAATGTATAAGAGAAGTCATTGTCAGCATGTTGAAGGGGAAAAAAAACAAACACTTATGCCCCCTCCCAATTAAATACTACCACTATAAATGCACTTTTTTAAAATGGGAAGCATGTTATGCTATCCAAACTTTTAATCAATCAAACATACTGTGATTTCAAAACACATCCTCTTGCATTTAGCTGATTAATATTTCTGTAAAACAAGTTATATAATGCTAATCTAGAAACATCAATAAATTTCCTAGTCGAAAATGGGATAAACTGATATAAGATTTAATAAATATAGTTAGGTGGCACATTAGTGTTCCAGGCCTGGAATGGAGAAGTTCTGAGTTCAAATTTGACCTCAGATAATTCCTAGCTATTTGACCCTGGGCAAATCGCATAACCTTTTTGCCTCAGTTTTCACATCTATAAAATGACCTAGAGAAGGAAATGGAAAATCACTGTACTATCTTTTCCAAGAAAATCCCTAAATGGGGTCAGAAAGAGTCAGACACAAGTGAAAAGACTGAATAACAAAAACAACAAGAGTATATGGCCTATCTTTAATCCTTTCTATAATGAAAGGACTTCATAGTCTTCATAAACTAGCCATCATCTCCAAAATAAACTGGGGGAAAATTGAAAAGAATTCACTTGGGTTTGCTTTTTTTTCCTCCATAATAATTCACTTAGAGGTTTTAATCAACACACATTATGGCACCAGAAACTGTTAAAGAAGCTGAAAATGAAGCTAATTTTTTTTATGAGACTCTTTATGATCACCATGTCTTATTTTCATTTTTAAGCACAATTCTTCCAGGAAATGATAGAAATCATCAAAAAGACACATCTCCATCAAAAGAAGATTAGTGTCACAGTACAATGCAAAAATCCAATGCAATACAATACAAAAAGTAATAGTCAAAGGCAAAGAATATTCTTGGGATCACCAAGACATAAAGTATTCTCCACTCCTAGACCCTTTCTTTCTCTTCTTATCAGCTACCCTCAGTCCTTAATGTCTTCAGTATAATGTGGTGTCCTACAATGATTTCATCTTTTAAAAATTATCAATCTCTTCAGTACTAGAATAACTATGGGACTTATGATGCAATCCCAGATACTACAAACAAGTTAAAGCAAAGGGTTTAGAACCAGAAAGGACTTTATCAGTTAGTCTAAGTGAAAAAGGCATTGTCCAGGGACCTGGATTCAAATCCTACTGTGACACCAATTGTATGGCCTAGACAAAGTTAGTTAACTCTCATGGGCCTTGGTTTCCCTATCTACAAAATGAGGAGTTTGAACCAGATGGTCAGACATCTTTTAGTTTTAAATCTTTAATATAAGGGCATAGTTCCAGAGGAGTAATATTACTCACTTTATGTTCACACAAGTGGCAGAGCTGAGATTTGAACTCAAATCTTCTGACTCAAATCCAATTTTCTTT
This sequence comes from Monodelphis domestica, assembly GCF_027887165.1. NCBI lineage: Eukaryota > Metazoa > Chordata > Mammalia > Didelphimorphia > Didelphidae > Monodelphis > Monodelphis domestica. Next base: position 161,151,795 of record NC_077230.1, read on the forward strand.
CCAAGACTCACAAACAAGACAGAATTCAGAGAGGAAAGAATCTATAGAGAGAATATAATTATTTGTATTTTCTAAATCAAAGTGTTTCTCTCTTCTCTAAAGGAGTCATCAGAATTCTATATTGCAGTGACTTCATGATAAGAATCTTATTGCTAATGTTTAGTAAGTATTTTGTCTCGAAAGGCAATTTTTAAAAAACAGAAATATTCTCCCACTCCCACCTTACAAAAAGAACAATGGCCATAGTTTTGACATCTTTTCCACTGCTAATCCCTGAGAAAAAGAACACAATAAAAACAATATCTTTGATGTCTCCTAGAGTTCTGACATTATATTCAATAATTTCACGAATCTTCTCTCCTTCACCCAATAAATCACCCAGTAATTCAGTCAAAAAGCATTTGCTATGCACCTACTAGGTGCCAGGCACTGTGCTAAATTCTAGAGTTATGAAGAAAGGACAAAGAAAATGAGTACTTGTTCTCTCAATGAGCTCCCAGTCTGATGGGGGAGATAACATGAAAATAACTGCACAAAAAATGATATCCAGATGATGAATTGGATATGATCTCTGGAGAAGGGACTAGCTCTAAGAGGGAATGGGGAAAAGCTTCTTGCAGAAAGTGTAAAAGTTTGTTTGTTTGTTTGTTTTTTCTAACATTTGAAGAAGGTTAGAAAAGAAAGAAGTAGAAATGAGGAGGGAGAGTATTCCAGGCATAAGGAACAATCAATAAAAACTCCCACAGGCTGGAGATCCAGTGCTTTATTCTAGGAATAGCAAAGAGTTCAGTATCATTATATAAACCAAAAATACAATACAATAAACCTTTATTAATCACCTACTATGTGCCAAGTACTGTGCTGAAAGCTAAGAATAAAAATAAGAAAGCAATCCTTGACCTCAAGTCATTTATAATCAAATGGAGAAAGATAATGCATACAAAGAAGGGGGTGAGGTGAGGGAATGCCCTAGCCTTGGGGCATAATGATAGTGGAGTCAAAATCAAGCAGGTCAGCTGATGGGAAATAAAGATCATTAAATCACAGAATACCAGAAGAGGGTTAGGGTATGAGAAGACTGAAAAGAGGTGTGGGTTAGGCTATGAATGGCTTTAAAAAGAAGAGGATTTTATATTTAATCCTGAAGATGAAAGAGACACCAGAATATATTTGGGAAGGGAAAGGGCCTGTGATATGTAGAGGCCAACACTTTAGAAAAATCACTTTGGTGACTGAGTGGGCAATGGACTGGAATAGGGAGAAATTTCAAACAGAGAAAGACCAACCAGAAGGTTACTGCAATAGTCCTGGTGTAAGGTGATAAGACCCTGAACCAGGGTAGCTCAAGAAGATCAATCAAGATAAAGCTTCATTGCTATTAGGGGGGTTCTTAGCTAAGATACAGCTTCAAAGTAGAAATGAACAAACTATCTAAATGAAACGATCATATGACCCTTAGCTCAAACAAGTGCACTAAATTTGGTTAAATGAAATTGACCAAAACAGAAACTTATTACAAGGTTTACAACTTCCTAAGGGTCGTTTCATATAAAAACTTTACAAGCACTTTAAGTATCAATAACACAATTCTTCTTTTTAATTTTTTAAGAATAACTCTGATTTAATACTATTTAGCATTCCATTGGTCATATTTATAGTTATGGCATTACACTAATATAAAAAAAGATAGATCGATCCCAGAGCAATCAGGAGTGGAAACTGCAAAGAGGACAATTTGGGCTCAATGTCAAGAAAAGGTTCTGAAAATTTAGTTTTCCCAAAGTAAAATAAGCTGACTAACTGGTGAGTTCCCTCACTTTGGAGGCCTTCAAGCAGAGATTGGATGACCACTTGTCAAATATTGGTAGTGTAGGGATTCCTCTAAGATGTAGATCGGACTGGGTTCCTTTCATCTCTCAAATTCTGTAAGTTCTTGAATGTAGGCAACAAAAGCAATTGTCTTCAAATAATCTTTAATCATTGATAACTCAAAGTAAGAAGCTAAAGGTAAATTTATAAATGGAAGAAAATAGAATTTTCTGCCCAAATAAACAATGTCCAGAGATTTGCATGGGGGATTAGCAATGAGGGGAAATATAGAGGTTACAGGATTCCTGAAAAATCCATATTTTTATATTGGAATACACTATAATTATCGGGGTTTTTTTTTCTATACCAACTACACAGCCCCAAAGTTGTGAATTTTCCCCTTGTATTTTCACTTACCTAAGCTTTAATCATCAAAAAAACAGTATGAAAAGTTAATGCATATTTGAATGCACTACGTGTGCTACAACAAAATCACTGTCTTTGAAGACCCCATCTGTGTAGTATTTTGATTTTGGAATTTTGCTTTGCATGAATATGTAGATCATAAACTGATTTGTTAAATTACCACCTATAGCACTTTTTATGATGGTTGCAAAAAAATCATTATATTCAAAACAGCAGAATGAGGCTACTCCCATTATCTAGGTAAGTAGAGTACATCTAACTACTAAACATCTATATCTAACTACTTTCTCTATATTTTCAGATTAATTCTTGAGAAGAAAAATACATTTATTCATCTTATATAATATTCACAATATGTTTCATTAAACCAAGGGTGTACCAGTTTCATGGCAGTGATATATTTTAGAAATTAGATGAGGATATAGAAAATCTTTCTCATTGCAAAAACTATGAATGACAAGCAAATCAAGATAAATATCAGGTGCAACTGATATTTTTTAAGGATATAAAACTCATTAAGTGAACAGAAATGTTGTCTTACACTAGTAAAGAATAAATAAGAGAAATATATAATTTGGAAGGTAAAAATAAAATATTAAGACTGTATTGGGAATTCTGGAACTCTAGCTCATTAATAAACAAAATTGGTTCTTTCACAGAAGGTAGGAGTAAGAATATTGGAGCATCTCATGAACCATCATATTTTTCAAGTGCCCATTTTAACAGAAGGGTAAATATATGCAAAACAGTGATGTACATAAAGCAAAAATCATTTACTTTTGACTTGGTATTATTTTCCTATAAATTTACTTTCCTAATTATGTTTTACTTAGCCTAACATTAAAATCTAACAAAAATATACCAGTTGATCCAGTAGGGAAAGATTTAGAGAGGATGAATAAACCAAAACAATGATAAAATTCCCAGAATGTGCTGACTATTGAAGGTACACATGACAAGGATTCAGAATTGGTTATTTTTTAAAAGCTATTTCAATATCAAAAGCTGTCAATATTAGCAACTAGAGATGCAGTATTAAGGGGAGCATGGTCAAACCTATTTAAAAGGGAGAATAGAACTCCAGAGTCAGAAATCCTGAATAAACCTTTTAATCTCAGTGCATATCAATTTTCACATTCACAAAATAGAAATAAAATTATCTAGTTAGCTAGGTACATGGTAGTGAAGAGGACAGGGGGAGAAAGTGGAAATAAGTATACTAATGAATATTAATATATAATGCAAAATATATTTACATTTTTAAAACAACAAATTGGAAGGGGGGTCTAATAGATGCATCATGATATGCCATTCAAATATACAACTGTACTCTTGAAACTCCTGATCTAGTAGAAATGGCAGTAAAAACTGTTAGCTGACATTATAACCACCCAATTTGACAGAGGATGACGGGGTATAAGAGTAGAGGAGGCACTGAGCACAATAAAAATAGCACTTTCCTCATTTTTATTGCATTTTTCTCCCCCAAACCTTGGGATGTAGGCAGTTCAAGTAATAATAATAATAGCTGACATTTGTATAGTGCTTTAAGGTTTGCAAAGCACTTTTTACACATTATCTCAACATGATCTGACTACTTGCCATTTTCTGTGTCAACTCCTCCTTGATAAAAGATTAAACACTTTTCTTTTAGATCTTCCATATCTAAAAACAGCTTCTGCTCTCTTACATCTTGCTGTATCCCACATATCCACAAAACCGTAGCTCAAATCCCATTCCCTCAATACTCACCATACCCCACAGAGCAATAAAATATAAATTCACTCATTTCAACTCAACTAATTTGTATTTCTGCAAAAATATGCCTCTAAATCTTTATCTACATGTATTTAATTCTCATCAAAATAGGATTTTGCAGAAAGGGACCAAATCTTTTCTATTCTTATGCCATAGTTCAAAGTCTATTATGGAACAAAATAGTGCCTAATAATTCACCAGATTTAGGGAGAAGTTATTCATGATGGGTTTAGAAGGTAGAAGAGGGATGAAAAGAAGAGAAAAGTCTTTCACCTACCAGTTTGTCATCCCAGTAAAGTACATTGTATACATTATTTGTATAAAACACTATATTTTTACATTCATTTCATATTTTTAATTATAAAGTAAATTAGGGAGAGAGTACTTTATCTTCTAACTTCTTGTCCTTTGGATTCAACTGTGATGATTACTAGATAGCTGATGCATGTTTACCTTTTTTTTTTTAGATTTGGGAGATGGAGAAGTTTGTAAAAAAAAATCTTCACTCACAAAATCAATCTGATATGCTCTTTACACATTGGCTTCCATTTAAAAAGCTCTAAAGGACACCACTTCTCCCACATATTTCCCAACAAGTATATGGAAAAAAGCCCTAGAAAGATCAATGATTAAAAAAAAACACTGAAAAGGAGATATGAATTCTTCCATCTAGTTCAGAACTGAAAGGATGACTGAGAAACAGCATAACTTGAAAGAGATACTGCACAAGTAAGCCAGTAAAAACTTCAATAAATAGACCTTGGGTCTGCTGGTTCTGTAAGACAGGTTATGCTTATAAAAAAAACTGACCTGGGAAACAGGTCAAGGAGATATAATTTAAAAATCATCAGACTAAATAACATGATAATAACCCCCAAAAGATAGGTATATTTCAAGAAAAAAAATGCACTGCCCAATGCTATTAGAAGTAGATGACAAAATGAAAATAAAATTAAATCAGAGATTCTTTTCTGAAAGAAACCTAAAATTTAGAACTCCTAGAAATATTAGAACTAAAATCCAGATCTTCCACATTAAAGAAAAATTACTCCAAGAACCAGAACAAAAAAATCTCAAATACCAGAGAACCATTGGCAGGATCAACCAAAACTAAGTAGCAACTTCCATAAAGAAAAGGAAATCTTGTGATACAATAAAGGCTTACAACTAAAAGTAACTTATTCTTAAAAACTGAGCATAATAGAAAAGGAAACTTTAATAGAATTGAAAGGTCCCAGGATAGAAAAACTACTTTTAGTAGAATTGAGAATACTAATGCATTCCTAATGAAAAAATCAGGTCTGATTAGAAACCTTCAAAGGCAAATAGGACAGTCAAGTGAAACCTAGAAAAATAAGCATTTGAACAAGTGAAAGGGGCTACATTATGGTTGTACTCTAATGGAGGAGAAGACACTAGCATCCTTTCAAAATCCCACCATCTTCAATGGACACAAAAGGAATTTAATTGGATAATTACAAATGCATGGGTACGGTTTTGTTCTGTTTTGTGCATTTTAAAAGAAGAAAGAGAGGAAATGGAATAAACTGGGGCAAACATGAGGAAGAAGAGGAACGTACTATTTCAAAACACTGGCATATGGGAGGAAAAGTGTATACAAACATGGAAGAAAATATTGAGGAGTTGGTATCACATGAACTCACTCTTAACTGCATACAAAAATGTCGACCATACATGCATGATATAGAATATATATATTTTTTTTTTGTTTTCACTTTGGCATAGCACTTTATATTTAACGCAGTACTTTTAGTCAAAACCAACTCTTTCTCTCCATTTTATAGATGAGAAATTATCTAGATTACTAATATTTGCTCCATTGCTTTTTTTTTTTAAATATATTTTATTTGATCATTTCCAAGCATTATTCGTTAAAGACATAGATCATTTTCTTTTCCTCCCCCCCACCCCCCATAGCCGACGCGTAAGTCCACTGGGCATTAGATGTTTTCTTGATTTGAACCCATTGCTTTGTTGATAGTATTTGCATTAGAGTGTTCATTTAAAGTCTGTCCTCTGTCATGTCCCCTCAACCTCTGTATTCAGGCAGTTGCTTTTTCTCGGTGTTTCCACTCCCATAGTTTATCCTTTGCTTATGAATGGTGTTTTTTTTCTCCTGGATCCCTGAAAGTTGTTCAGGGACATTACACCGCCCCTAATGGAGAAGTCCATTACGTTCGATTATACCACAGTGTATTAGTCTCTGTGTACAATGTTCTCCTGGTTCTGCTCCTCTCGCTCTGCATCACTTCCTGGAGGTTGTTCCAGTCTCCATGGAACTTCTCCACTTTATTATTCCTTTGAGCACAATAGTATTCCATCACCAACATATACCACAGTTTGTTCAGCCATTCCCCAATTGATGGGCATCCCCTCGTTTTCCAGTTTTGGGCCACCACAAAGAGTGCAGCTATGAATATTTTTGTACAAGTCTTTGTGTCCATTATCTCTTTGGGGTACAGACCCAGCAGTGCTATGGCTGGGTCAAAGGGTAGATATTCTTTTGTCGCCCTTTGGGCATAGTTCCAAATTGCCCTCCAGAATGGTTGGATCAGTTCACAACTCCACCAGCAATGAATTAATGTCCCTACTTTGCCACATCCCCTCCAGCATTCATTACTTTCCTTTGCTGTTATGTTAGCCAATCTGCTAGGTGTGAGGTGATACCTCAGAGTTGTTTTGATTTGCATCTCTCTGATTATAAGAGATGTAGAACACTTCTTCATGTGCTTGTTAATAGTTTTGATTTCTTTATCTGAGAACTGCCTATCCATTTCCCTTGCCCATTTATCAATTGGAGAATGGCTTGATTTTTTGTACAAATGATTTAGCTCATTATAAATATGAGTAATTAAACCTTTGTCAGAGGTTTCTATGAAGATTTTTTCCCAATTTGTTGTTTCCCTTCTGATTTTAGTTATATTGGTTTTGTTTGTACAAAAGCTTTTTAGTTTGATGTAGTCAAAATTATTTATTTTAGATTTTGTGATTCTTTCTATATCTTGCTTGGTTTTAAAGCCTTTCCCCTCCCAAAGGTCTGACATGTATACTATTCTGTGTTTACCCAATTTACTTATGGTTTCCTTCTTTATGTTTAAGTCACTCACCCATTTTGAATTTATCTTGGTGTAGGGTGTGAGGTGTTGATCTATTCCTAGTCTCTCCCACACTGTCTTCCAATTTTCCCAGCAGTTTTTATCGAATAGTGGATTTTTGTCCCAAAAGCTGGGATCTTTGGGTTTATCGTATACTGTCTTGCTGAGGTCGTTTTCCCCCAGTCTATTCCACTGATCTTCCTTTCTGTTTCTTAGCCAGTACCAAATTGTTTTGATGACTGCTGCTTTGTAATATAGTTTGAGGTCTGGAACTGCAAGGCCCCCATCATATGTGTTTTTTTTCATTATTTCCCTGGATATCCTTGATCTTTTGTTCTTCCAAATGAACTTTGTTATGGTTTTTTCTAAATCAGTGAAGAAGTATTTTGGTAGTTCAATGGGTATGGCACTAAATAGATAAATAAGTTTGGGTAGGATGGTCATTTTTATTATATTGGCTCGTCCTATCCATGAGCAGTTAATGTTTTTCCAATTGTTCAAGTCTAGTTTTAGTTGTGTGGCGAGTGTTTTGTAGTTGTGTTCATATAGTTCCTGTGTTTGTCTTGGGAGATAGATTCCTAGGTATTTTATTTTGTCTAAGGTGATTTTGAATGGGATTTCTCTTTCTAGTTCTTGCTGCTGAGCTGTGTTGGAGATATATAGAAAAGCTGATGATTTATGTGGGTTTATTTTGTATCCTGCAACTTTGCTAAAGTTGTTGATTATTTCAATTAGCTTTTTGGTTGAATCTCTAGGATTCTTTAAGTAGACCATCATGTCATCCGCAAAGAGTGATAACTTGGTCTCCTCCTTGCCTATTCTGATGCCTTCAATTTCTTTATCTTCTCTAATTGCTACTGCTAGTGTTTCTAGTACAATGTCAAATAGTAGAGGTGATAATGGGCATCCTTGTTTCACTCCTGATCTTATTGGGAATGCATCTAATTTATCCCCATTGCAGATGATATTAGCTGTTGGTTTTAGATATATACTGTTTATTATTTTTAGGAATGACCCTTCTATTCCTATGCTTTCTAGTGTTTTTAATAGGAATGGGTGTTGTATTTTATCAAAGGCTTTTTCTGCATCTATTGAGATAATCATGTGGTTCTTGCTAGTTTGCTTGTTGATGTGGTTAATTATGTGGATGGTTTTTCTAATGTTGAACCAGCCCTGCATCCCTGGTATGAATCCTACTTGATCATGGTGAATGATCCTTCTGATCACTTGCTGGAGTCTTTTTGCTAGTATCCTATTTAAAATTTTTGCATCTATATTCATTAGGGAGATTGGTCTATAGTTTTCTTTCTCTGTTTTTGACCTGCCTGGTTTTGGAATCAGTACCATGTTTGTGTCGTAAAAGGAGTTTGGTAGAACTCCCTCTTTGCTTATTATGTCAAATAGTTTGTATAGTATTGGGGTTAACTGTTCTCTGAATGTTTGATAGAATTCACAGGTGAATCCATCAGGCCCTGGGGATTTTTTCTTAGGAAGTTCTTTGATGGCTTGATGGATTTCAATTTCTGATATGGGATTATTTAAGAATTCTATTTCCTCTTCTGTTAGTCTAGGCAGTTTGTATTTTTGTATATATTCATCCATTTCTCCTAAATTGGTGTATTTATTGCCATATAATTGGGCAAAGTAATTTCTAATGATTGCCTTAATTTCCTCCTCATTGGAGGTGCTGTCCCCCTTTTCATCTTTAATGCTGTGAATTTGCTTTTCTTCCTTCCTTTTTTTAATTAGATTGACCAGTACTTTGTCTATTTTGTTTGTTTTTTCAAAGTACCAGCTTCTTGTCTTATTTATTAAATCAATAGTTCTATCACTTTCGATTTTATTAATTTCTCCCTTAATTTTTAGGATTTCAAATTTGGTTTTCTGCTGGGGGTTTTTAATTTGATCGCTTTCGAGTTTTTTCAATTGCATTTCCAATTGATTGATCTCTGCTCTCCCTTGTTTGTTAATATGAGCTTTCAGGGATATGAATTTGCCTCTGATTACCGCTTTGGCTGCATCCCAAAAGGTTTGAAAGGATGTTTCGCCATTGTCATTTTCCTTGATGAAATTATTAATTGTTTCTATGATTTCTTCTTTAGCTAAACGGTTTTGGAGTATCATATTGTTTAATTTCCAATTGGTTTTAGATTTGGTTTTCCCTGTACCATTACTAATCATTATTTTTATTGCCTTGTGATCTGAGAAGGCTGCATTCATTATTTCTGCTTTTTTGCATTTGTGTGCTATGTTTCTGTGACCTAATGTATGGTCAATTTTTGTGAATGTGCCATGTGGTGCTGAGAAGAAGGTGTATTCCTTTTTATCCCTATTTATTTTTCTCCATATGTCTATTAATTCTAATTTTTCTAAGATTTCATTCACTTCTTTTACCTCTTTCTTATTTATTTTTTGATTTGATTTATCTAAATTTGATAATGGTTGGTTTAAGTCTCCCACTAGTATGGTTTTATTGTCTATTTCTTCCTTCAATTCTCCTAGTTTCTCCATTAGAAATTTGGGTGCTATATTGTTTGGTGCATACATGTTGATTAATGATATTTCCTCATTGTCTAGAGTCCCTTTTAACAAAATATAATTACCTTCCCTATCCCTTTTGATCAGGTCTATTTTTGCATTGGCTTTATCAGATATCATGATTACCACTCCTGCCTTCTTTCTATCAGTTGAGGCCCAGAAGGTCTTACTCCATCCTTTAATTCTGACCTTGTGGGTGTCAACCCGCCTCATGTGTGTTTCTTGAAGACAACATATGGTGGGGTTTTGGATTCTAATCCATTCAGCTATTCGTCTACGTTTTATGGGTGAGTTCATCCCATTCACGTTCAAAGTTATGATTGTCATTTGTGGACTCCCTGGCATTTTGATTGCCTTCCCTAATTCTAACCTTTTCTTCTTCGGCTCTACCTTTTAGTCCAGTGATTTACTTTGAATCAGTCCCCCTTGTCCCCTCCCTTGATGTTTCCCTTTTTAGTCCCTCCCTTTTTGTTCCCTCCCCCTCCCCCCTCTCTTTCCCTCCCTTTTTGTTCTCCCTCTCCCCCTCCCCCCCTTGGTTTTCCCTTCTCCTTACCCTTGTTGGGTAAGATAGAATTCAAGATCCCAATGGATCTGGATGTTTTTCCCTCTCAGAGTTGATTTCCCTGAGATTGAGGTTTAAGTAAACCCCCCCCCTCTCTTCCTCTCCTTCTTATAGGAGTTTTCTTCCCCTCCCCTTCCCCTGTGAATCTTTGTGTGAGAACCATTATTCTATTTGGTCTTTCTTTACCCCCTATTTATACATTACATTTTCCCCACATATTAGTATACATAGGTTGATATAAATGTAGTCCTTATAGAAGAGAGTTTGAGTAAAAGAAGATAACATTTTTCCCCTTTCCTTAATATTTACCTTTTCAGGTATTCCTTGCTCTTTGATTTTCGGTATCAAACTTTCCACAGAGCTCTGGTCTTTTCTTTGCAAAAAGTTGGAAGTCTTCTATTTTGTTGAATGCCCATACTTTCCCTTGGAAGTATATAGTCAGTTTTGCTGGGTAGCTGATTCTTGGTTGGAGACCCAGCTCTCTTGCCTTTCTGAAGATCATGTTCCATGCCTTACGATCATTCAGCGTAGAACTTGCAAGGTCTTGTGTGACCCTGATTGGCATTCCTTTATATCTAAATTGTCTTTTTCTGGCTTCCTGTAGGATTTTTTCTTTTGTTTGATAGCTTTGGAATTTGGTAATTACATTCCTGGGAGTTGTCTTTTGGGGGTTTAGTGTAGAAGGTGTTCTGTGAGCTCTGTCAGTGGATGTATTGCCCCCTTGTTCTAGAATCTCTGGGCAATTTTCTTTGATTATATCTTGTATCACCATGTCCAGTTTGGTGTTTATTTCTGGCTTTTCTGGGAGTCCAATTATTCTTAAATTTTCTCTTCTCCCCCTGTTTTCCAGATCTATCACCTTGTTGGTGAGATATTTTATGTTCTCTTCTAATTTCTTGGTGTTTTGGCTTTGCTTTATTAGTTCTTGCTTTAAAGCCTGGTTTTCTTTTACAGTTTGGTCAAACTGGTTTTGTAGATGCGTGAATTTCTTTTGCATCATTTCCCACTTTTCCTCCCAGAGGGCTTCCATCTTTTTGGTCCTTTCTGATTCAAATTCTTCATGTGTTTGTGGAGAGTTTCTATTTCCTTTGGAAGATTTTGGAGAATTTTCTTGTATATCTTCTTCTATCTGCTCTGTATTTTGTATTTTGGCTCCATAGAATGTGTCCAGAGTCGCCCCTTTCTTCTTATTTTTCTTGGTATTTTGGGGCTTCTGTGCTTCTGTAGAGTTTGTCATCTCTGAACGTGGAGGATTGGCTTTTCTTGTCTTTGTCTGGTGATCAGAGGCTTTAGTCCTGGGCAGATGTTGGTTCTATGAGCGTTCCCTGGGTTAAACTGAATATGCCTCACTGGAACTGGAATGGAAGGGTCGGACCACGAGGCCACACTCTCCCCCTGGCTCGATTTCCGGAAGTTGCCTTCAGAATCCCTGGCCGTGAGGCTGTTTCGTCGGCCTGCGGGGGGATGGGCTGCCGCTTCCCCAAGCTCCGAGAGCACAGACTTTCACTGAGACTTGGATAGCAGGATCCAGCCCGTGAGGCTGTCTTGCCCGCCCTGAGGGTTGCTGTTGTTTTGACCAGCTCTCTGCAGCGGAGGCCCCAGGCAGTAACTTTCACCCGGACCTACCGGCTCTCTGCAGCGGAAGCCCCAGGCAGTAACTTTCACCCGGACTGGGACTTGGGTAGAAGACCCTGAGGGTTGTTGTTCCTCAGACCCTGCTCTCTGAGCCCGGCGCGGCTGCCGCTTCCGGGAGCCTTGGACTCTGCGCTCCTACCCCTGAGGTCCGAGGGATCTCGGGTTCTGGCTTTTAAGGGGAGCCGTACCTTTTGAACCGGGTCCAGGTCCAGGAGGAGGGTTCCCAGGGTCTGTGCTGTTGATCGTTTTGAATTTCGGCGCCTTAGGAGCTTCTAGTTTGAGATCGGTCGGGAAGGGTTTTCCGGAGATCTGAACTTCAGCTTTCTCTAAGCCGCCATCTTAACCGGACGATATAGAATATATTAAAGACAATAGGGAAACAAGAAAGGTTACGGAAGGGAGAAGAGGAATGTTTAAAAGGGTAGTGTTGGGGAGGGAGTAGTCACAAGCAAAGCAAACTTCATATTTGGAGGATCAATCATACTGGAGATGAAGTGAGAGAGAACAAAAAGAGAAAAAGAAAATACAAGTAGTGGAGATCATGGGGATTGGACTTGGTGAGGGGAATAGGATCAGAGATAAAGAAATAAACCATTTCAGTGGAGCAGATTTAGAATACTATGAAATTAGTATGGATTGCTAATATGATCAGATTTGTTCTTCCTCCATCTTCCTTAGAAAGAGAGGAACAATGAAAAAAGAGGGAAAATATGAGGAAGAAAATACAAAATTAATCATTGTAAGGATAAATAAGAATGGGTAAAGAGTCTGAGGCAGAACTTATGCTTCAAGCAAACATAAAAAATAATTATGATCACAGGTAATGCAAAAGAAAAAATGGCATAAGATGGCATAAAAAGATATGGAATTAGGGAACCTACATTATTCTTAAAAATAAGAGTTAATGAAATAATAGTAATATTTATGTAAACTTATATATGTATGACACTTAAAGACATATAATACACTAAATTGAATAGCATCTGGTTACTTAAAGGAAAAAGCCACTTGAATGCAGGGAGAAATAGCTAATAAAACTATAATAGTTGGTTACCTCAATGTGCCTTTTTCAAAAATAACAGAAATGAAAACCATAGACAAATAGCTATAAAGAATATTGATATAAAAGTGGATGAGATATTAGCAAATAGAAATAGTTAAAAGAACATAAACTGTTTCTATGGTGAATTTATACATATAATATAACTCAATATCAGGGAAATCATAAACACAATAAACCATATCTGAATAAAGAACAACAGTCATACAATTATATTAATATATTCAGAAAAAGACTGAAAAAATTAAAAACTTCTTTATGTTTAAAAAAATTTTAAACAGAGGGTTAAATGCACCATTCTCTAATATGGTAAATAGCATTTTAAAAAATAAAATGGTAGTATATTACCTATCGTGGAGAAATGTAAGAGGTCTTTCCAATGACATCGAGTAAAGTAACATAGGGGCAGCCAGGTGGCTCAGTGGATTGAGAGCCAGTCCTAGAGACAGAAGGTCCTTGGGTCAAACCTGGCCTCAGACACTTCCTAGCTGGGTGACCCTGGGCAAGTCACTTAAACCCTATTGCCTAGCCATTACTGCTCTTCCACCTTAGAACCAATACACAGTATTAGTTTAGACAAAAAGTAAAAGTTTAAAAAAGCAACACATCTATGGGCACCAATAATATTTTATATAGCTTTAGAAATGCTGTCTCTAGCAATAAAACAAGGAACATAAGGCAAAGGCATGAACATAGGCAAAATGAGAACCAATTAACACTTTTTTCTGGTACTATGGTATTTTACTTAGAAGACCATAAAAATTCAGCTAAAAATTAAGTAAGTGACAACATTCAGAAAAAAGCAGGATAAAAAATAAACTCACAAAAAAGAAATGCCATTCAAAATAACTAAAGAACATAAATATTTGAGAATCTACCTACCACATAAGAATTTTACAAATTCAAATATAAAACAATCTTTATTGATATAAAGATAGACAATTCATTAGAGAAATATTAATGGTCATAGTTGCCACATGCTAATATAGTAAAAATGGCAATATTGTTCACATTAATTTTTCAATGCAGTGTTAAGCCATTCTAAATATCAGAGTATGATATATAGAACTCATAATAATAATAAAACTTATCTGGAAGAGCAATGGGTCAAGAATATCAAAGGAAATAATGGAAAAAAAAACAAATAATGGGATCTCTAAGTACCAACTCTCAAACTGTTCTACAGAAGAATAATCATCAAAACTATTTGGTACCAAAACAACCAAATATAGTAACAAAGAATGTTTAATAAGCCCAGGAATTCCAACTACAAGGATACATGGCTTAAATGAGAAGATGGTTATAAGCAAATTATAGAAATGGGAAAGGAAATGCCTTCATAACTCTAAAAAAAGGAAAAATAATATTAACCAAACAAGAAATGAAGAGGATCAAAAGAGATAAAAACAGTTTCCATTACATAAAATAAATTTATTTTAATGTAATTAAAACTAATGCAGAAAAAATTAAAAAGAAAGAAAATAACTTCAGGAGTAAAAAACTTTAGCATGAATTTTTCCAATAAAGATTTCATTTACAAGATATATGAGGTATTAATTATATGAGAACAAGAGCTATTTCTCAATAAGTAAATGTTCAGAGACTATGAAAAGTTCTTTAAAAAAGAAAGGCAAGCTCACTAATAAGAGTAGTGAAAAAATGTTCCAAATCACAGATAATAAATTAATGAAGATTAAATGGAGGAAAGAGGTGTGATATGATAGGATAATGATTATGATGTAAAGAAGAAGATAGACAGATAGATATAAATATACATATAGCTATGTAAGCCAGAAATATATAGCAGAAAGCAGATGGAATTTCAGGAGACACAGAAAAAAGTAAGGTAATATTAGAATTACCATTTTCCCTCTTCAAATAGTTTTTGTTCACAACTTCTGTCTTTCCATTGCCTCCACTTCTCCCTGTATATCTCCCTTCCTCCTCAAAAAAAAATTACCTTAAAACAAACAATAATGAAAGGAAAAAAAAATCCTAAAATTGTTCAATACATTAGGAAAAAAAAAATCTGATTTCATATGCAATGCATTACATCCAAGGACTCCCAAATTCAGAAGAGTGAAGGAAGTATCTTCTCATATCTCTTTATTGATGCAGTCTTTTCTTTATAATTTCACAATTTTCATTTTTAAATGAATTTTATCTTTCATTTTAATATCACCTAAATTTATTATTACTCCTTTCCTCTCTCTGAGAGTCATTCTATATCACAAAGAATATTTTAAAAGGAAAAAAGAGTAGAAAAAATCAACAAAATCCAATCAGTTCACTAAAAAACACTGAAAAATATGCAAAATTCCATACCTGTGGACTCATCAACTCTGCAAAGATATGGCGTGATGGGAATGGGGAAAAGTATCTTCTGATATCTCTTCTTTATCATTCTTCAACATTCACTTTTTATTGGTTGATAGTTGCTGTTTGTTTTTTTCATTTATACTGTTATAGTCATTAGGTATATTCTTTTCTTGGCTATGTTTACTTCTCTCAGTATCTGTTCACATAGTCTTCCCATGTTTCCCTGTGTACTACATATTCATTCTCTCACACAACATAACACTGAAAATACCATTTAAAATTATTTTCCTTTTTTTTTGAAACCTATATATGGTAGTTTTTACATAGTCTTTATTCTTTGAATATGGAAACATGTATGTGAGTTGATATTTGTCAAGTTTATAATGATGAAAATGAAAAAATGCTTATCTTAACACATACTTAGAAGAGTATTGGGGAAAACTTTAGGTAGCATTTTGTTCTATATAATCAATTTTTTTTGTAGTCAACAAATGTTGTACAGTGAAATCTTGTATATTTTCAATAAATTGGATGCTTTTCAGTCAATAGGATAAATATCAAAAATGTAATCTATTGTAAAATATAATTTGTAAAAATATCTGTTCCCACTTTACGTTTTTAACAAGAATATCCTCTATCTGTGTGTAAATTATTGTTATAAAATTTTTATAAAGAAAAAATGTAAATATTAGGCTTGATAGTTATTGATGTCTTCTTAACCCTTTTTAAGCAATAATTTGATTTTTCAAATTGTTCTGTATAATTTATTTCAAATATCTTGAAAATTGATCACTAGGTAGTATCAAAATTCTGTTATCTTCAGAATCAAAATTTTCTATATATATGTATATATTTGCTTTGGTTTAGCTGTTTCTCCCATCTTTATTTTTTCTTCATGCAACATAACAGGGAGTATGGTATTAATATGGTGCCACTGTCATTGACAAAGAAAAGAGTTTATTATAAAAATTTTGACAGATTTTTTTCCACTTTTCTCCTGTTGCCTACAAATTTCCTCCTTAGTCTCAGAAAAATCTAGCTTAATAGGATCTCATGTTATGTTTTCTAATGACTAATTTTGTCTTCACTCTCTCTCTCAATATTATATGAGCTAATATTTCTCATACTCTTTTCCTATCCTCCTTTATATGATTTTAAATATTATTTTAGACTCTAAAAGTCTTCATGGCAAAGAAAAGCAAGTTTTGCTAGCTAAGATGATTTATTGACTTCTTTGTTGTTCTCATTATTGTAGTTACTTTAAATTAGTTAAATTTTCTTAGGAAATTAATGGACCCGTGTTAGTATCTATTCTTTTATCCATTTCATTTTTGTGGGATTTTTTTCAGTGATGGTTGGATTAAATAGTTTGAGTTTAAGTCTTTTTGGTTTTATGTAATATATTTTTATTTATATTCCTTCTCATGTGGCATTGACTTTGATATTTGATCTAACAAGTTTATAGATTGACTAAACTCAGTCAACTAAGAAAGGACTCATACCTTGGAAAAATAACTTTTTCCTGTATGTTAAGGCGAATTTCATTTTTTTGTGATTACATCTGGTTCTTACTATGCCCACAGACCTGACTATTTATTACTTTGTAGAAATTATTCATGACACATATGTGTGAGGCTTCTTTACAGTCCATAAGTCCTTGATCTCTTTTGTTTCTTGAGACTGAAATATATTTTCTAATATATTTTTGCCACTATCCTCTATGCTTCATCTCTGTATTGAAGCCATCAAGTATTAGAATATATGTGGATTTCATTTGGAAGGTATTATGAGTAAGGCACAGAATTACTTTACCTGTTTACTTTCTTCAACAGATGTTAGTGCATATGCTGCAACATCATTTTAATGATTTTATGATAAATGTATTATTGTTAATATTGAAAACTAAAATAATGGATAAGACAACAGCTGTTTACCATGTACATTGGTACTATTTATTACTGGCATAATCACAATCAATCCGACAATGAAAAATTGTCAATTACTCAAAGAAGCATACATAAACTCCTTTAGTGCTATCAATGCAATACATATACCCAATCAGAACTACTGAATTGTTATAATTTGCTTTGGAAATTTTTAAGTGAGACATACAATATTATTTTGTTATTCAAGTAACTGTTTCTTGGAAATTACCATGATCAGGAGCTATCCACTGCATGCAAATCACTAACCAAAGCAATAATAAATCAGAAATTCTTATATTCTAGGAAACAGCCCTGTCAGAGACTTAGCTCATCCAGGAATCAAGATTATTCCAATAAAAGTTCATCAAGGAAATGAATATTATAAAACACTGAAATCAAGTTTGGAAGAGGTTACAGATTTCTTTTTCTGCTAAACAATTTGTAGCTTAAATTCTACTGATGAAATACAGCAGCAGAGTTGTGATACAATATGCACTGTATAAAAAGACTTAGGATCATAGATGGGATGGTCTTTAAGACTTATGGTATCCATAACCTCTCATATTAGATATTAGGAAACAGAAACCCAAAGAGGTAAATTCAAAATTTTATGTGGTAAGTTTTTGAGCCAAAATTCAAACCCAAGTCCTTTAACCCTAAATACAACATCTTTTCCAATGAACTAAAAATACTTTCCATCATGACTGGAAAAGGAAAACTCTGTGTCGAAAAAAATTTCAAACTAATAACTGACATTTGCTTAGAACTTAAATGTTTATATTGCCTCATTTGATCCTCACAACAACCTCATACAGTAGATACCACAATCATTATTATTATTATTATTATTCCCATTTTACTGAGAAGGAAACTGGATTCATATATGTTAACTGACTTGCCCATGGTCACAGCTAGTGTTAGGAAGTGATAGAAACCAAATTGGTTGACTCCAAGGTTCTCTCTACTCTGCAAAAACTGCATTTTAATCTGAATTCTTTTTATTTCAGCAAATAATACACTAGTAGATTCATTTTTGTTCTTTTCCTATCTTTATTCCTTTAATTCCTTTTCTTTCTTTGACTTTCTACAAGCATTTATTGATCATCTACTATGCTCAAAGCATTATGCAAGGCATAAAAGACAAGATATCTGTTTCCTCTAGTAGATGAGAAGAAAACAAATACAACGCTCTAATTGAAGGTATAAGAAACCACAATGACTTTTTAATACACTCGACTAGTAAGACAGCAGGGAGACTGTGAAGGGATAGATAGATACAAGATGTACTTTTAACAAGAAAAGATAAGACTCAGTGACTACTTTGATGTGGCATAAAAAGAAGAAAATATTTCAAGTCCAGATGCCTGGAATCATATTATTATTATTATTATTATTATTGTTATTATTATTTACATGAACAGGAACATGCAGAGAAATTGGTTGAGAAACAGAGAAGATGAAGTATTGTGTTTCAGGTATATTGAGTCTAATATGCTAATAAGACTTCCAGGAAATGAGGAACAGGTGATTAGAAATAAGAAATTGATGGTAGGTAGACAGGATAGAACTGGATAGATTTGAGAATATTTTGCATCAATGTCTGTTGAGACTGAAAATAAATAATATTGTGGAGAGATAATTTTATAGGAAAGAGAAAATGAGTGAGGTCATCATATTGGGAATTATACACATTTAGGGAATGGAAAGAAAAACAGACAAAAAAGGAAATGAATGAAAAGTGATGGAAGAGATAAGAGGAGACTCAACAAATGAGTAATCTTGGGAGATGATGGAGACAAGCATTTTAAGAAGGTAAATGGTTTCAGGTGCTGCAGAGAGGCCAAGGTATAGGAAGACTTTGAAAAGGCCACTGAACCATCTCTGAGAGCAGTTTCTTTACAGCCACGTTACAAGTAGATAAGAAATAAGTGGCTGATGCAACTAGGTAGCACAATAGGACACCAGGCCTGGAGTCAGGAGGACATGGATTCAAATCCAGCTTCAGTTACTTTCTTGCTATATGACCATGGACAAATCACTTAGCCAAATATCTATCCCTTGCTATTCTTCTGTCTTAGAATGCATTCTAAGGCAAAAGGTAAGGATTAAAAAAAAGTAACTGGTTGATAAGAAAATGGTGGCAAGCAATATATATATACTATTTTTTTAATTTTCCAATGAAACGTAGCCTCCAGAATATCTTTTCAAACTTATTTTATATTACTTTCCTTATTGCATCCCATCTTGCACTCAAAGTGGTCATGTGCTATTACCTAAACTCTATATTCCATCTCTTGCCTCCATACTTTCTCATTGATTGTTTCACATATCTGGAAGGCCCTCTTACCACTATCTTTTAAAAACTTCATTTTATTCAAGGTTTAGCTCAGATGCCACTCTGTTCCTTAGTCATATCTCCTTCCTTAATATTTACATTGTATATGGTATCTATGTCTCTCTGTTTTCCACTAGAATGTAAGCTTCTTGAGGGAAGGGATTATTTTCATTTTGATTTTTTATCAACAGCACCCAGTGTAACATCTTATGTTGTGCTTAAATTGTTTGTTGAAAGAATGAAAGGGAGAAAAAAGACATGAGCTTAATATAGTAAGAAACAAGTAAATATTTCATTGCATGTGCATTTTTTATTTAGTTGATGTAGACCTGAATGCATTTGTAGTGAAGGGAGAGAGGTTTAAGATGGAAAAAGAACAACAATAAGAATGATTGATGAAGTGAGATACTGAAAGAGGTTGGGGAAAATTGGCTCAAGTATTCAAACGACACAACTTAGTGTCACCTTTGTCTCCAAGAGAGAAGAGGATGAGGAGAAGGTGCAATAAGTAGAATTCCTTCTTTTGTTCTACACTGTATACTGATCCCATGAATCTCAGTATGTAATGCACAACTCCTACATTTCCTATGAGAATATTGGGCAGGTGTGACAATATCTATTTTTTCCAGCATGAATCTGACCTTTAGTAAAAAGTTAATATCACTTCATTAGTGATTTATCCAAAATGGCACTAATCTTAAATTATTTTCTCCATTTAATTCTGAAATACTTCTTTCCAATAAGGAAAAGCAGTTAGGTGGTACTGGGATGGAGCGCTGGACCTGGAATCAGGAAGACCTCAGTCCAAATACAGCCTCAGACACTTACTTTGTCACTTTGGGCAAGTAATTGCTGTTTGTCTCCATTTCCTTGACTTTAAAATTAGAATAACTATAAAATCTACATTGGGTTGTAAAAGTTGTTGTTAATATAAAAGTAAGATAGTATTTGTAAAGTGTTCAGTCCTTAATTTTGACTCAATGGAGAAGCCAGACATTCCACTAACCTTGTGTCTTGCATCGTCCTTCTCCTGAGGGAAAGCAAAGGGTTGACAGGTGTATTCCATCTGCCCCAAAGCAACAATTTTCATCTGTGCCAGCACAAGGTAACTTCCACAAGGCCCTTCCAAAGCAAGACTTTCTATCTGAAAATCTCATACTATACTTGTCTCCAGCCCAATCTAATTTTCTTTTTAAAGAACAGCACCCTCCACTCAATGATGAACAGTCTCTCATATGGTCATATTCTATACATCCCAGGTATTTTGAATCCCTGTAGTTTTATCAAGCAAATATCATTCCACAACCTCTGCCACTTGATTCATTATTCCCTTCCCTTTCAATCCTCCTACCCCAAAGTTCCAACCAAACATCCAAACATCACCCACTCTTCACTGTGCCCTATGGAATTCCTATTCCATGGGGGGGGGGGGAATCCCTTTATCCTAAATCTTTCCCTCTCCCACTTCTTCTATCTACTAGCTATTATTGAAAACTGGTTACCCCAAATGACACCGCCTCAGTGCAATCCCTTCCAGTACTAGTTACTTCATTCATTTCCCTCAGATCACCAGTAGAGGTGGAAGAATTAGAATACTCCTTGTTCCCCATTGCCACGTCCACATTCTCCTCCCACTGCCATCAATCAGTAACCTCTCCTACTTTGAGGTTCATGCTACTCATATCTACTATATCCATCATAATTCTGGTAGCTATCATTTCTTAGGTCAGCCCCTTTCATCTTTTAATGAGTTTGGTACATAACTCGCAATTTTACTCCCTCCCCCAACTTTTGCCCTCATATTAGGGAACTTCAACACACATACTAATACTCCGTCAACCTACCCATTCATTTCCTTGATCTTATCACTTTCAAATTACTCATTTCCCTCTTCTACATGACATTAGATGTGCAAAAAAATGGCAATATCCTTGATCTTATCATCCACAAATGTACCACCTCTACAGTCAAGAATTCTGAAATCCCTTTATCTGATTATAACCTAATGTCTTTCTCCCTTACCCTC
Organism: Monodelphis domestica; assembly: GCF_027887165.1. Taxonomy (NCBI): domain Eukaryota; kingdom Metazoa; phylum Chordata; class Mammalia; order Didelphimorphia; family Didelphidae; genus Monodelphis; species Monodelphis domestica. The sequence continues at coordinate 161,173,304 of NC_077230.1, forward strand.
TGCATTCCCTTTCAAAAATCTATCTTTTATCCATACCATGATATGTACCCTTCAATTCTCTCCAAACCTATCTCCACTGAATTAGCCACTCTCCCCTATTTCCACATCTTGACCTCTTAGTGAACCAATTCAATTCAACAATCTTCCTTTCTTGATACCCTAGACCCTTTATCATTTTTCCAACTGCACCCCGACAATTCTTAATTTTGGATCACTCCTAAGATTTATCACCTTCAACCCTAAATATATGCTAATGGACAAAAGTGAAGAAATCATTCAACTATTCTGACTGCATTCACAATAAATTTATGGTACAAAACCTGAACTAGCCCCCACTTGCTACTAGGCAAGTCTTCCTCCATAAACCTCAAATACTTCATCTATCCAGGCCCTCTCACTGAGAACTTTAACTCATATTTCACAGGGAAAAAAAAAACAAGACCATGAACTCCATCTTTTCCCCTTGTCTTCATTTAATGTCACTCAGATGCCATCTACCTCCATATCCTCCTTTTCTCTGTGTCACATGAGGAAGAGATGATCTTATTCCTTGCCAGGGCTAACCCCTCTATCCATTTAAGCAATCTCATCCCATCTTCTCTCCTCCAACTCTTTTACTTATTTTTCAGACTCTTGTCCACTAACTCATTCTCTGCTTCCCACAAACATGCCCATGTCTCCCCAATCCTAAAAAAAAACCCTCACTTAATCCTTCTATCCTACATTATCATGTATCTCTTTAGCCCTTTACAACTAAACTCCTTGAAATTATCATCTCTATGTTGATGAGTCTCAAATATGCCTATCCTGTCCTTTCTCTTTGCCATCCATTCTTACATCTCCAACTGCCTTTCAGGCATCTCAAACTGAATATCCAGTTGACATCTTAAACTCAACAAATTCAAAATGGAGCTCATTAATTTCTCCCCTAAATGCTCCCTCTGTGTTTATATAGAACAATACCACCCTTCCACTCCCTTTAGTTCAAACCAACTGTCATCATCTACTGCCCATTGTCTCTCATCCAACCCCCATATCCAGTTTGTTTTCAAGGCCTAACTTCACCTTTGCAATCTCTTGTCTATTCCCCTTTTTTCTCCCCTGACAATGCAGCACTTGGGTAAAGGCTCTTATCATTTCACACCTGGATTATTTAAATACAGTATTGGTAGGTTGCCTGTTTCAAGTCTCTCCCCACTCTAATCCATCCTCCATTTAGCCACTGAAGTGATTTTCCTAAAGTTCAGGTTCAATCATGTTGCCTCTCTATTCCATAAACTCAAGAGACTCCCTATTGTCCCCAGAATCAAATAGAAAATCCTATTGGGGGTTCAAAACTTTTCATGTCCTAGCCTCTTCCTACCATTCCAATTTCCTTAAATCTTACTTCAAGACAGGTACTCCTCAATCCAGTGACACCGACCTCCCTGAACAAGATATTCCCTCTATGTTGTGGTCTGAGCATTTTCTCTAGTTGACCTCCATTCCTGGAATGCTCTCCATCTTTTTCTATGCCTACTGGCTTCCCTAGCTTCCTGTAAGTCCCAACCAAAATCCAATTCTTTCCAGGAATCCTTTTTCAATCTTGCTTAATTTTAGTATCTTCTCTCTCTTAATTATTTCCTATTTATCCTGTATGTACTTCATTTGTATATATCTTTGTTTCTTGTCTCCTTTTGATTATGAGTTCCTTGTAGGGTAGGACTATCTTTTGTCTCTTTTTGTATCTATAGAGTTTAATACACTGCTTAGCACATGCTAGGTGATGAACAAGTGTCTATTGATTGAGCCTAGTGCCTGGCATATAGTAGACACTGTATAAATACTTTTACCCTTTTCCCATGTCTCATTGTAAGACATCAAAATCATTGGACTCTGTGGTCTGTGGGTCCTTTTGGGATACACAAATGATCCATAAATCAAAAACATGTGAGAATCATAGCTATATTTTAGGTAATTTTTAAAAATGCTGACCTTCCATCTTAGAATTGATATTGCGTATTGATTCCAAGGCAAAAGAGCAGTAAGGGCTAGGCAATGGGGGTTGCATGACTTGCAAATGGTCATACAATTAGGAAGTGTCTGAGACTGGATTTGAACCCAGGATATCTTGTTTCTAGGCCTGGCTCTCAATTCACTGAGACACCTAGCTGCCCACTATAAGTATATTTTCCATACTTCTAAAGGAATGTCAGAATAATGCATGTTTCATGCCTTGACATTGGCTCTCTGACATACCAAAAATATTGTCCTTTCTACCTCCACTTCCAAACTTCCATTAAGACTCAACTTTAATCTTCCTTCTGTAACAAGACCCTTCCTAATCCCCCTTAATTCTAATGTATTCCCTATGAGATTATCTCCCATTTACACTGTGTACATCTTAATTATCCACATGTTATCTCCTCCTTAGAACGGGGGTTCCTTCAGAACTGGCACTCTTTTAGCCTTTATACCCCTAGCACCTAGGACAGAGTCTAGCACATAAAAAGTGTTTAATGTTCTTGTTTGAATGACTGGCAGGCTGGCAGACTGAGTAACCTTCATTATGGTCAATGTGTCCACTGCTCCTAGATTGTTCTGTCAATATTAAAGTCAATAATACTACCAGGTTGGTCTGCCCAAGTGAGGAAATGCCTAGAAGGCACTTAATTCTTAGTGGTTCATGAGGCTCCTATCCTTCCAATTGCCTGCTCCATTCTCTCTTATCAGAGGGATGGCTTGGCAGATCAATGCATCACCTGTTCACATTTCACAGCTATAACTGAGAAATGCAAACATCTGGGAAGCTACTTTTGTAAACAACTCCAAAGAATCTGATCGATGTGAGTCTTTAATGCTCAATTAATTTCCTGCTTTTCCAATTCTGATATGGTAAATTTCCACATAATTAAATTTCATACAAAAGAAAAAAATCTCTGCCAAACGGAAAAATATTCAAAGTATATCTGTACTTATATTATCACACTGATGATTATGAAATCTGGGGGCTTCACTCTTACAAAATCTTGACATTTCTTCCCAATTTTATCATATCTTGTATGACTTATCTTCCTGTCCTCTCAATAGATCTATTTTAAATACTGACATTGACAAAGCATTTATTAAGAACTCACTATGTGCCAGGCACTGTACTAAATGCCAAGGATACAATGGCAGGCTAACAAAACAGTCCCTGCCCTAATGGAACTTATATTCTAATGAGGAAAGAGAAAGAGGTGCCCAAAAATGGATGGGGCATGAGGAGATAATAAAACAATAGCTTCCAAAGGTATTATGAATTACATTGCCCAACAAAGAATTCAGTCTAATGATCTCTAGTTTTTTAAGCAGGTAAATTTAGAAAAAAGTATTCTGTCTGTTAGAAAGTCTCATAATTCTTAGGATATAGATTATCTACAGAAAATTGCTAATTCTAGAATGTCTTGATTATGTCATCATACATGCTTGAAGACATGAAATTAGTTTAAATCAACAATAATTAGGAAGCAAAGCAAATGTAAGTAAAAATTAATCCAAAACTAAATATGTGCAAATTTTTTTTGCTTTCCATCACTTATGATTATCCATTAAATCATTACTCTTTTCTAATGTAGAAAATTATAGATTAATTATATTACATATGAAAAATAAAGGTAAAGAATGTATAAATTTCCAAAATGCACCAAAATTCAATGTACTTAACAACTTACACTAAAAATAATTGCATTTGTAATCATTGGACAATTCTTTTAATGCTTTTTGTCAACAAATGATAATTTTTAAATATATTATTGAACAATTTTAACAACAAATTCATTATTTTACAAATACTTTTCATCCTCATCTCAATCTTTTACTTTCTCTGAATCCTTAAAGACTCATATCAAACCATACCTTCTGCAGAAGGCATTTCCCAGTTCCTCTACCTACTAATGCCTTCCTTCTACTTGGTACGTATCTTCAATATACCTGAGTTTCCTGAGGGCAGTGTTTTTGCCTTTCTTTGTATCCCCCCAGAATTTATCATAGTCTGGTACATAATAAGCATTTGAAAATTTTCTTATTGAAGACTAGAAAATACAAAATAATAATTCAAAATAAGACATATTTCACCAATGGCATATCAGAAAACCTATTTATCTACAGAACCACTGACATTGAACTTTTTCATTTTTCTCTATTTTTATAATTTTGATGAACATATCCTTATTTGCCTTACTCTGATTATTCAGATATTTGAACAATTGTTCATATAGCAATTTATCACTTATATTTTTCCCTTGGGAAGTACATATTATTTTTAACTTAAACCCTTACTTTCAGTCCTAGTAAAAACTCTAGGACTAAAAGGCAAGGACTAGGCGATAAGCATTTAGTGACTTACCCAAGTCACACAGCTGGCAATATTGAGTCATAATGAGGTAATATTATGGTAATATTTATAACAGTGATAATGCTGAGTCAGTGTGGTTACAGGGGTACTAGGCTAAATTATCACTATCTAATTCCTTAAATATTGTTAGTCTAGGGTAAATAAATTTTAGTTTCAGCTCTATGTCTGATTACTATCCCTTAACAGGGAAAGAATGCTCCAAGCTATATATACAAGACTTGATTCCTTTCCCACCAAATGTCAGTTATACAAAGACCACACATAGTGAACAGCAAATAAATTCATTTATCCAAGCCAACAGCAAACAGAAATGAAAGAAGTTACACAGATGAGAATAAACCAGATAATACACAAAGTGAATAAGCTCTTCCACTGGGAGCAAAATATCTCATACTAGCCAAGAGAGATTCATGCACAGGCAAATCCAATGTCTCTAGTGTGTAGGAAGCTGGGGAGAGCAAGGAACTGACTCTTCCACATCAGCTTCTTCCCATACTTTCTCTGCTGTAAGGAACCTCTTCCTGAAGAGAATTTGGAACCATAAGTCTTCTCTCTAAATGGAAAGGCAAAAACCCAAGATCTCTCCCCCCCAAGCTCCCATTCACTTTGCAAGGACCATTGAGTAATAAGATTCTACCAATAAGGAGAGCATTATGACTAGGTTACCTGCAATTTGTTAAATATCTTTTCGATATTTAGATGTTTAAATATTTTTATTTTTACATCACTGATCTAGTTACATGTTATTATATCTAGTATAGACCCAAACTCATTTTATACTGGTTTTCCAAGCAGTTTTTATTTAACACATTAAATAATATTCTATCCCATTTCTCAGGATAATTCTTAAATTCCAAAGTTTTATATACACATCAGTTCTATTTCGAGGCAGTTAGGTGGCACAGGGGATAAAGAGTCTGGCCTGGAGTCAAGAAGAAACCTAGGATCAAACCAAATCTGCTTCATCTCACACTTTGATCAAGTTACTAAACCACTGTTTGAGTCAGTTTCCTCATCTATAAAATAGGGGGAAAAATAGTACCTACCTCCCAGGGTTTTTGTAAAGATAAAATGAGATCATATATGTATAAATATGTTATCTCATTTTTATATATGTATATATATAAAGCCTTTAGCACAGTGCCTATCATGTAGTGAAGTACTACATAAATGTTAGCTATCATTATCATAATTATTATTGCTATTATTAATTGCCCCACACAAATGGACTGCCTTGCAGTCCATGTAAGCTAATGGTAAGTCATTGTTTTTGCCTTTTCCCTCTCTAGAACATTATGTGATTTGTCTCCTACTGCTCAGCCCTTCACACTTGGTCCTCTAGATGAGTGGCATACTCCTCACTCTCTTCCTGAACTAAGTTATTAAAATTACCTAGGACTGTTTGCAAAACACCTTGAAAAGTCAGGGGAGAGGCAAAAAGGCACCAACTCCCCCTGACCTGCCTACATCCCAGGGAATTTATAGTTGAAAGTGAAATGGAGTAGAGTCCAGAAAATTCAACACATAAAATCTTTCATTCAGGGTGCTATTGCTTTAAATAATCCTAATTAGAGATTACATCCTCGGAAAAAATCTGATTATTCAACTTTGGTTTATTTCACCCCTGTATGGTGAAATCCAATTTACTGTTCTGTTTTTAGTTTGTTTTTGTGTTTTACATTCTATCACCTTATTTTTCATTTGTCCCTCCAAAGAATTAAACTTCAAAAAAATTGTAATTTCATTTTCAAATCTCTTGATTTCATTAAGAACACAAATGAACACAACACCTACTTCTTTAGAAAGAATTAAACCTAATATTTAAATTTGTTCTAATCTCTCATCTCAGAGATTTAGCATTGTATCTTCCTTCCCTCGGTCTAATCTAACCTGTCTATGTGGAAAATAGGATTTACCTCCTTAGCCTTGTCAATATATACAGTAGGCTTTCTCCCTTCCTGCATCTGGATTTCTAGTTCCTATAGTGGTAAAATGCAATCCTTGGACCCTTTGTTAACCCAAGTTCTATGTGAGCATCTGGAAACCAGTTCGTACTATTTCGACTGCTTAAGTGAAAAAATTTGACATGAGTTGGGTCTTGCCTTCCCTCTCCCTGACAGACACCCCCTTGTCTTTACTCCTCCTTGCCCCTCAACTGACCTTGTTGGTAGTGAATGTTGTTTTCTGCCAGCTTTAAGGCCCTTTTAATCACTTCGATTCCAGACACTGCTTCATTGACATTCTGACTTCTAATCCACTACACAAAATTAGTTTTGATATAATTGGCGAAACAATAATGGTGTTGATTCATAATATGTGATTTTAGCACAGAGCAAGATGGCAAATAGAAATGACTGCTTGATTTACATGTATACATAAGCACTATCAGTATGGAAAGCTATCAGAAAATTTTATAAATTTACCCAATTTTTACAAATAAGCTTTCTTTACTATTTTCCCATTTAACCATATCATATATAACGTAACATCCTGCAGCAAGGATACTATTTTTCAAATCTACCAGTTACTTTAAATCATCAAACTAAACTTATTTTAAATGATCGAGACTTTCTCCTGGTTCAACAGCACTGTGAGCTTAAAAGATTTAGAAATTTGATTTACATACTACATTAGTAGATGAGTCCTTTCTGTAAATAACAAATCACAGTCCAATCCTCTTCCCCAAGGTCTCTCACTTGTATGCTTTGTCCAGCTTAAATTTTTTTCCCATTTGTTGCTACCCTTTACTTGTGCCCTTAACCAGTTTTCAGTCCAAGCTGTCATCTCCCATTCTATTCCACAGTTCTGCACCTTAGACATTAGCTTCTGATGCGGAACTCTGTTAAATGCTATCTGAAATGCTTTGTAAGTCATGACTTGATTGTCCAGTAGAGCAGCATAACATTGTCAGTGCATAGGGCAGAGATATTCTCTAAGAATTCTAGAAACCAAGTCAGAGTCTACTAAAACTCCATGAACAAATCACTATATTGTCCATATTTTTACTTAGTTATAATAGATCTATTCAAGAAGAAAATTAAAGCATGATTTTTTCCCCTAATTTCAGGGTTGGTTGTTGTTATGGAAGACATTCTTGGAATTCTTCCTAGTCTACCTAGGTAACCATTTATTTTAAACTATATTCCCCAGTACTTATTGGCCATTTGTAGACTTTGAAACTAACACAAAGAAATAGAAACAACAGCATGCCTTCCTCTGTGGCTTGGATGAACACAGAAGCAAAAAGTTTTTATATTCAAATATAAGGGAAAGCTGTATACATTAAGTATGAAAATAATGACTAAGAATCCAAGTTCAACATCGAGTAGTTACATATTACCACTCCCACCAAAAAATAAAAATAAAGAGAAAAATGCATCTAAATGATCTAACCAAAACAAGAATTCACTTCATTCTTTTTCACTGAGGACTTCTACATAGTTATAGTTAGAAATGAAAGCTAGACTTCTGTCTAATGGACTAACTTCATAATGTATCATCATTCCCAGATATTGTCATCTAGCTTCTATTTGAAGCATTCCAATGATATGATTTTCACAATACATTTTTTAGACAACTCCAATTTCTAGGAAGTTCATCCTTATACTGAGCCAAGACCCAACTCCATATAATTTTCACCATTTGGATCCATATGTCCTCCTTTGGAAACTTGCAGAATAAGTATAATTCTCCTTCTATTAGTAGCCCTCCAAATATTTTAAGTTAGTCTTAATGGTTTCTCTGTCTTCTGTTCTCCAGCATAAAAGATCTATTCCCTCCAACCAATCTTCATATAGAATGATTTTTAATCATTTAACATATTATTCATCTTCCTCTTACATATGCTCTTTTCCATATGATAATATCTGGATAAAATACTTTAACATGGTTTCACCAATGCAGAATAGAATTGTGCTACCATTCCAATTTTTCTAAGCACTGTATTTCTATTAATGTAGCCAAAGACCACATTTGTTTTCTTTGTAGGCATGTCACACTATTGACATATATTGAGTTTTCAGTCCATTAAAAACCCCAGGTGTTTTTTACATGAACCACTGTCTAGACACATTTCTCCCATTCTATACTTATGCATTTGTTTTTTTGTTTGTTTTTGGAGGAAGGGGAGTAAATGTAGAACTGTTTGATTAAAAAATATAAGATCCAAGACTTCTGACATACTTAAATAGTCAAATGGATCATCTGTGATCTCATTGATTTTGATTTTCTCTCTAACAATGATAATCACAACCCATCCATACATTTCTTATCCATACTTTCTCACAGGGCTCTATCAAATGTGTTGGAGGTTTTTCTTGATTTTTCCTGAAATTGTGAGGAGCAAACACTTAGTATGTGCACCTGTCATCCCTTGCTTTTGCCATGTGATTTGCCCATATTGCACATTTCCCTAATGAGATCGTATATTCCTGTTCTTCTTCAAACTTCCTTATTGGTTACATAATGCAACTTACACCCACCATGTACCCCTCCATTGCCTTCTGTATAATGTTCCTTTTCAGTCAGTGTGGTGCAATAACTTTCTCTAGCTTCATTAAAGAACTTGAGAGGAGAACTGAAGAAGGCCAATAGGGAAGGTGATACAGGATTGAGCAAAGGCAAGACATGTACAGCATTAAGGCAAGAGGCAAGAGATTAAGTGATGAAGGGCAATGTATAGTCAAGACTGTGAGGACAGAGTGAAGAAAACCAAAGTTGAATGAAGGAACTGAAGGTTGCAGCGAAAACAAAGAACACATTTGGAAGTGAAACAGGTGGAAGAAAAGGGCATAATTAGAAAGGGGAATTTCACTACAACCTGGTGAAAATCTGTTGAGTAGTTCAGCCCCCACCCCACGTATGCATGCTAAGGCTCAGTGGACCCAGGGACCAGGCATCCATACAACACCCTACTGGCATTTGCTTCTGGATTTCTGCCTCTCATTGCTCATTCCTTGTTAATCAATTCAGAAAATATTCCAGACAATTTCACTCCCTTATGCAGGATCAGACTCCTATTCCTGCTATATTGGTTCTTTATTTAAAATTCTAAATGCATATCTGAAGTCACACTAGGGTGTGTTACCAATGGACTAAGAGCAATGAAGACTATACATAGACTGTTCCCTATTGGCATATGCTTTCCTCCTCCCCTTGTGAGTAAGCTATAAATTTTTCTTAACTGCAATCCCTGTGTGGCACTGTTGCTCTTTATCTGAACCACTCTGAAGTTTCCATTTGCACTTCATTGATAGTTCATTACTAAAGAGGTAGCAGGTATTCATGATGGTGACTTCTGAGGTATAAGCATCTCCATAGATGGCTGAGTGAAGATATAAGTAATAGGCGTTCAGAAGGATGATCAGTTGGAAAGCCAGGGTATTATGAAGGTATAGCAGCACATACAGTGATGCCTCACCTATCACAGGAATTACATTCCAGAGATCCCTGCGATAAAGTGAAAATCTGCAAAGTAGCAGTGTTATATTTATTTTATTATTTACATCTATTTTAAGGCTTTATAAACCCTTCCCACTCTCCTATAAACCTTTTCCACACTTTTATTAACCTTTCCACATTCCTATAAACACTGAGCCAATCAGTACCCAGGATACAGCACGCAGCACAGCACACAGTGGTTGGTCACCTTTAATTCCACCAGCCAATAGTGTGTCATGTACAATCTCAAGTTGGCAGACTTGATCAAGTGGTAGTGGCATACTGCATTTTCATTATGTACAGTATGGTATTCATCTGCAAAATCCTGCCATATAGCAAAAACTCCACAATACAGAATTAGTTTATTTTTTTAAAACCTGAGATACAGTGAAGCTGTGCTGAATGAAGGGTGATATAGTGAGGGACAACTGTACATATTGAGTTTTCAAGTATGAGTATAGAGGTTTAAAGTTTTGGTACACTACACCAGTGGAAGAGTCAGGTTTTGGTTAAGAAAAATTCATAATAAAGCAGGATCATAGAAGATTCAGAAATTAAGAATTTTAAAGTTAGATGGAATCTTAGCAGCCAATCATAGAATTTCAGAGCTGGAAGGGGCCTCAGAAAAGTACTCAATTTTTTTTTATTTCCTTACTGCCTATATTAATTTACTAGTCAGTAAAACTCATGCCCCCAAAGGTACAACCTTACATCCTAAAACCTATATGCTTTTTAAAAAATCACTAGGGGGCAGCTGGGTAGCACAGTGGATTGAGAGTCAGGCCTAGAGACTGGAGGTCCTAGGTTCAAATCTGGCCTCGGACACTTCCCAGCTGTGTGACCCTGGGCAAGTCACTTGACCCCCATTGCCTAGCCCTTGCCACTCTTCTGCCTTGGAGCCAATATACAGACAGAAGGTAAGGGTTAAAAAAAATCACTGACGTTTCCTCCTCCTTCTCCCTGTATTCTACTCCTCTCATCCTCAACACTGGCATCCTCCCTGGCTTCTATATATCATCCCTTTGAAGCTCAGAAAGATGCTTACTATGACTGAAGGGTTGAGTGATTCTCATCCTCAATGATATAGTTATTTTAAAATATCTGCAGAAAAGTTTGAGGAAACACTGACCTGGTCCAACCTGCTCATTTAATGATGAGGAAACTGGTCCAGAGAAGTGAATGACATTTTACATGCCAGTCATCCAACCAGTTCCAATCTAGTGATCTAGCCAACTTTCTTCTATCATATTCACAAAGTTATCGTGAAAGACTTTTATCAATTGACTTGTTAAAATTCAAACCTATCAAGTTTACCACATTGCTTTTATTATTCAATCTCATAATATTGTGAAAAAAGAAAAAAGAATTAAAATATGGCCCACTACATATAAGCAGGTTCAGTCCATGCCTCTCTTCCTTGGAAAGACTCAGACATGATGTATACTACTGAAAACTTGACCGTGCCATTACTGACCTTTGCTTAGAACCTAGCTGTTCCAATTGAGGGGTGTCTCTCATGGCCTTTGACATCAAAGCAGACATAAAGAATGCTTCAATTTACTCCCTGGACATTTTCGTCAACTGTCACCTCATATCCAAGCTTATACCCTCAAATCCTCTTTCTACTTCTACCCTCCTCTATCTCTCTTTCCTTCTAATTCTGGAATCAAGCATCCTCAAACCAAAACTATCATTGCTACTCCATTGGAGTGTCAATTAATTTATGACTGTACTCAATATCCCAATACTTTATTTTATTTTTGTTTCAATCTTTATAGATAATATATGTAACAATATACCTATGATTTGTTATAAATGTGTAATAATTATAATAAATATGCTTAGCCAAAAGAAACAAACTCTCAAATTAGTTATATCCAGAAATGTCTCATTCTTTTGCCCCCCACCCATCTCCTCCCCCCAAGCAGACAGTTAATATAATATAGGTTATATATATATATATATATATATATATATACACATATATATAGTCATGTAACACATATTTCCATTTATTATGTCACAAAATAAGACATATATTGCTTATTCTAGAGAAAAGTTCATGGAGGAAATAAAGGGGAAAATAGTATGTTTCAGTCTGCATTCAGATTCCATCTGTTCTGTCTATGGTGATAGATATCCTTTCTGGTCATGAGTCCCTTGGAGTTGTCCTGGATCCTTGCCCCCAATAGCATTTTAAGCAATACATCCACCCTGCTATTTGTGTTGTCTCTCCTATTATAAAAATAACCTCCTCCAGGGCAGTTTCTGGTTTTGCTTTTTATTTTTTTTTGTTTTAAATTCCTCACTTAGTACATAGTAAGTACATAGTAAATAGGCTTATTTTCTTTCATTTGTTCATTATTCCCCTTTACATAGAAACATACATATGTCTCTAGCATACATTGTTAGAGACAATAGTCTACTAACAGTTATTCCACAGAAAGTTTGTAGTCTCTCAAGCCTAGGTTCTTGCACATGCTGTCTACCATGTCTGGAATCCATTCCCTTCTCACTTCTACCTCTTACACTCCCTCTTTCTTGAAGGTGAGGGTCATGTGCCACCACCCAAAGGAAGTCTTTTCTCATCTCCTTCATTGTTAGCGCTTTCTTCACCCTCCTCAAAATGTCATGTATTTCTTTGTTTACACTCCAGATTCATCTAGTAGAACTAAGTTCCTTCAGGACAAGGACTGTTTTTCATTTCCTCTTCAGTTCTCTAGTACCTAGCACAGTACCTTGGACATAGCAATGGCTTCAGAAATGCTTACTGGCTTTGTAAGAAAGAAAGGAAGAAGGAAACAAGCACTTATTAAGTGCCTACTATTTGCCAGATAAATATTCTACAAATATTCTCTCTTTTGATCCTTACAATAACCCTGGAACATAGATGCTATTATCCCCATTTTTAGTTGAGGAAACTAAGACAGACTGAGGTTAATTGGCTTGCCCATGGTCAAACAGCTAGTAAGTATATGTGACTAGAGTTGAACCCAGGTTTTCCTGATTCCAGGCCCAGACCTCTGTCCACTGTACCAGCTACCAGCTGGACATGCATACAATATGTATGAACAGATGATTCACCTGGAAAGAAATGCCAGCTTTGGAAAGAGTTCCTTACCCTGCACTCCAGTGCTCTGCACTCCAAAGAACTAAAGTATACTAAGGATACTAATGAGATGTGAATCCCAAAGTTGCTGTAATATGGAAGGATGATGAGTTTCCTAATGATGAGGTTTCTTAGGGACATAAAGGAGTAGAATAAAACGAGTGATCTTGTTGATACATGAAAAGATAGCTGTCCTGGGAGTCCTCTTTCAATATAGACTTTGGAAGGACTTTTTTACTTTGCCTTCCAGCTCTCCCATATAGTATAGTACGGTATACCAGAGTATACTGATAAGGTGAGAATACCAAGGACCAATTCGACTTGGTTGAATTGGACCTGATTGGACTGGACCAATTTGTACCAATTAAACTATATTAAACTAATTTGGGTCAGATCGAAAGGGACTTGATAAGAAAAGATCCCATTTTGTTGTCCTTAGAACATTTTTTAAGCTTTAGTTCATTCTAGGCTTTTTATTCTTTTCTTATAAAGCTGCCCCACTCTTGTGAAATCAGTTCTCCTTCCCAATTTTTGTATGTGTCCTTTTAAAGTCTGAGCTTATTGATCACCTCCATTTGTGGCCACATCTATCATACATAGCCTTGGTGCATGCCAGTAATCTGGGAAATCCCTACCTAAGAGGGTTCAGTAACTATGGGAGTGGAAGGGAGTAGAAGGTAAGATTAAAACATAAGGAAACAATAAGTAATTCAAAGGTCAAGTTGGTCCTACCAGAAAAGCCTGCAAGATATCTATATCCAAGACCAAAGGTTGGGACAGGAGATGGGACAGTTACCCATGAAAATTCAAGCAAATGGAATCATGAAAATGAAAGAGTAGAAATGCAGGAATTTGGGGGGAAATGACATTTTGTTCAAAATCATTCTATTTTCTTATAGCTTAGATTTTCCCTCTTCACCTCATGTGTGTGCCTCAACCTGCCCTTATCCTCCTAACTTGTATATGCCCCCTGAGTCCCAGTTTTAGAAAACATCTTTATTCTTTTTAAATGCCTTCCCCTTTGCTCCTTCACTGGCATTATTCAGGACTTCATGATCAGAAATTCTTTCCTATGGGCTTCTCATTATTTTCCTGTTTAGTATCTCAGACCATGAAATCATGACTGGCTTTTCTCTGAAGGTCCCAACATCACCACCCCTGCCTATCACAAATGCTAAGATGATAGAGATACTTTCTCCAAAGGTTATTATCACTTCCACTTCATCAAACAATTTCTTTCTCCTTGTTGATCAGTACCAGTTCCAGAGTAGCAATCTCCCTATTCATTTTCTTTACCTTGTGAAATTCAATTTAATTCAACAAATATTTGTTAATAATCCATTATGAACAAAGCACTGTGCTATGTACTAAAGATATGAAGTTGAAAAAAACCACAAGGAGCTTACAAATATATTGGATGTGGGAGATAGTAATGTACACAAATATAGTACATAGTGCTAGGTAAAATGTGATGAGGTGAAGGAGAGATCCATACCAAATATTCTCAGAAAAACTCAGAAAAAAGTTTTAAAAAGAGTTCTTTTTAGTTGAAGAATCCAGAAAGACTTTACTTAAGAGGTGGCTTCTGCTTTAAGCCTCAAAGGAAGAAAGAGGTTCAACAAGTAATGATGAAAAGTAAGTGACTCTGAGGCATGGCAAATGGCCCATAAGAATACAGAGGGGTGAAGGAATATGTGACAAAATTGGGAAAGAACTACCAATCTAATGTGGCTATAACATAGAGCATATGATGGAGGGTGCTGTAAAATAAGACTGGACAGTGGGTGGAAGATAAATTGTAGAAAATCTTAAATGCCAAAGAAATTATAATTCATTCTATTGGTAATAGGAAGCCAATGGAAGTTTCAAAGTAGTGCAGTGACTGAGTCAGACATGTATTTTGGAAAGACTATATGGAAACTGAGTAAAAGACTGGAGAAAAATGGGAACAATCTGAGGCACTATTAGGAGTGCTGATAACTTCAACAAGAAGTGATGTGGAGCTAAAAACTAAGATAGCGTCAGAGTAAGTATAGAAAATAGAATAGAACTAAGAAATATTATAAAGATAGAATCAATAAGATGTGATAATTGATTGGTTTGGAGAAAAAAATGGTAAGTGAGAGTAAAGATGACTCCACAGTTTTGAACCTACACAACTAGAAAGATGGTGGTGCCATCTATAGAAACAGGAATGTTAGGCGGAAAAAAATCAAGAAAGTAAGTCAATATTTTATATGTTTTGGTTAATTGGATTCAAGATGAGAAAAAAAGGAAATTATCCAAGGTGTTCCCAAAAGACCATATCATAAGATTAAAATTTAAATAGTAATACCTGATATTTGCATAGCACATTACAAAGTATTTTCACATATATTATTTCATTTGCTCCATGCAACAAACCTTGTTGGATAGTTGGACAGTCATCATTGTCCCCATTTTGCATATGAGGAAACTGAAGTTCAAAATGATGAAACAACTTTTCAAAGTCATATATATGCAGCAGAGCTAGGTCTGAAACTGAACTCCAAGGTCAATGCTTTTTCCACATATCACACTGTTTTCCTAAATGAAGTAGAATAATTTCTTTTGTAAATAATTGAACAAAAATGAATATAAATGTAGTCTCATCTTATTTAATAGTCAAACCCTCTAGCCTTGGCATAGGTAACACCATCTGCTGACTCAACCATATTTCAGATACTGGAGCTAATCCTCACCCTAACATTTAGAGTAAAAGGGGTGAAGAAAAGACATTGGCAACCCTACCTCAGTTAATATCCTGACTATCATTGAGTCTGTTTTGCTGCTAGTCTTGCTGTGTCTTCAATGACCCAATTTCTAGTATTCAATCCTTTTATCCAAACACTGGGTATGTCCATTACTCAATTTGTCCAGAATCCCAGTTTGTGGATTTCTGACACATACAGTTAAAGCCAGCTGATGCTGACTCAGATATTTCCATCTCTCCTAACTGACTCTGCCCTGACTGCCATGATTTCCCCAACTGTAGTTTTTGATTCTACCTCAGTGAATGAACCTAGATCCTACTTGTCTTTTCCCCTTGGATTGATCTCCCGATCTTCAGTTCTCTTCCTAAATTCAAATTACCATATACCTAGATTAACTATTCCCTGATCATAAACCTATTATTAGCATCAACCACCCACTACATCCACACCAGTTCTACCCACCTCCAATCATCTACCTAGACTCATGATCTTGGTTGTCTCCAATATGCTCCATCCTGCTGCCGCCTGAGCCTCACTTAGAATAATAGCTGTGCTCAAAATAACTGCAATGCAATATTAATGAGCTTGACAATAAAAAAAATCCTCTTAAATTACTACAAATGATGGTTGGTCTTTTCATAGCTCCTTTCTTCAAAAAAGCTAAAAAAATACTTTGCAAACAAGATCATTTCAATACCCAGATAACCTTATATACTTCACAATTTGAGTGATGGCTAATGCCATAAGCAGAAAGGAATGATTATCAAATTCATTCATTAGAATTCATCAATTCATCATTTTTTGGCTTAAATGTGATCTTATATTTCATTTGCTAAGAATGTTGATTTCAGATATTAGCTTGTGAAAATGTTGGCTAAGTCTGGATCCCTGCTACCAAATTCAAGATGTATGAAAATTGAAATATTTTCAGTTACCTTTGGTCATTCATGGCTTCATTGTACAAATAGGACTTTATCTGTTTTACCATGTGTGGATTTCAGGAAGTACTGGGTATCTTACTATAAAGTATTACAATTCCAGGCTGTAGAAAATATGTGACTAATACCACAAGAATTCCATTTGACTATGAAATCCTTTTCTACTCTAGATTGTGTGTGAATGTTTTTTTTTTTAATAATTTGTTGGTTGTTGTTGAGTTGTTGAGTCATGATGTCATAGGGGATTTTCTTAGCAAAGACACTAAAGTGGTTTGCCATTTCCTTCTCCAGTGGACTAGGCAAACAGAGGTTAAATGACTTGTGCAGAGTCACACAGTGAGTGTCTGAGTGTGGATTTAAACTCAAGTCTTCCTGACTCCAGGCTCAACTCTGTATCCACTGAGCCATCTAGCTCAATGATTATAGTTCTTTAAATAAGAGCCCCCATCCATTGCACTCCCTACCAATATACTAGGCAGGAACCATGAATCAAATAGTAAAACATTTAATTAGAGCAGAATAGCAAAACAATGTAACCATTATTGATGCTATGGGATTGTACAGTCAACTATTTGGTCCTCTAAAGATGTCAGAAGGACTCAGGCATATGCTGGATATTAATCATCCACTGATTCTCCTCTTTGTGTTGTTTCCTAAGCACTTGTGTTTTCTAGGGATATGCTTGTTAATCGATCTCTCAACATGTCCTCCCAACAACTAGATACTCCTTGCTTTCCTTTCTAGCACACTGTCAACCAATAACCTCTATATGAGTGGCATTATCTTAGTAAGCAGTTTTTTGATTAGACAGAAAGGTTATACATACAGAAACATTACTCCTATGTAATATAGACTATGCCTTCCAGTTGATCCCTAGACACAGCTCCCTCCAAAAAGCAAAAACTCTTAGTTGAGAGTGTCTATCTGACTATCTATATTCCTTTCTGCCTCTATTTCTGTCTATCTCTCTGTTTCTTTCTGCCTCTGTCTCTCTGTCTGTCTCCTAACATCATGACAAAAAGCCCATATCCTTCTTCTATTAGACTTTAGAATAAAACAAACCTAGGGTTCTTGACTAGTTGCACTGACTCTAGGGGAAGATTTATTGAATCAGATAGTTCATGGTGTTCTAAGTGGTGCTAATATTGTGGTTCCATGTGCAAATCTCTATAGATGCATTTAGCATATGATCAAGTCTATTACCAATCCCCAATCTGGAAGTGAAGGCATGGATTGCACAAAATTCAAAATAGAAGCATAAGGACTCTGGTGCAATACATTATTTTTACTGGCTCATCTTTAAACTAGACCTAGCCTAGGCTACTGAACTATTCAAAGATCTGAAATTGTTGCTCAAATAGCCAACTTGCCAACTAGTAAGCCAAGGCTGACACTAGGAAACACTGTGATGTAGATAAAGATTGTTTCTGGAATACTCCTTTCTCTATAAAAAGTATTTTATACCTCCTTTTTTCAGTGCCTCTTTTCCTAGACGTTTTATTCCTTGAATTTTGTCTGTGTCTACTCAGAATATCACCCATCAAAATGTACCTGTCCTCATCCACTCAGTACCTTGTTAGCTAACTGACTGGATAATATGATAATCTAATTGGTTTTTATGTACTAATGGTTAATGCTGGTTTAATGTGACACCCCTTATATATGATATTTTAGGAGGGTTTTAATGTAGTAATCCAAAGGATTAGCTAGTGGTGAGAATAACTGATGCTATAAAAAAACAAAGAAACATTTGGGCACAGGCAAATCTTTCACTAACACAGAAATCATACCATGCCAGTGTTAATTCTGCCTAAAATTGGTCCAGTCCTACTTCCAGCATTATAGCCCATTATCTAGGGTTTTTTTTACTATAAATACTAGCCAATGTTAAAATGATGCTCCAATATCCCAAAAACTTTTGTCCTAAGGAAAATAATAATTATCTTCATTATACATATGCAATATGCATCATGCCTATAGATCATGAGTATTAGCTTCAAAAAAATGTCAGGGGTGCAGAACATGAAAAGAACCATTTCATTAACATGGGAAAAGTATGAATGAAGAGTCTCCCTTTACCAATGCAGGTCATTTTTTCTGCAACTTATAGTCTTAGGGACTTACTGAGAGCACTGAGAAGTGACTTCCATAGTGTCATAGAGTCATTATATGTTAGATGTAGAATTTGAACCCAGGCTTCCTTAACTCTGAAGCCATCTTTCTATCCACTATACCACTTTATCTCTGTTATAATTAAAAAAGAAATTGGTAACATTTGAAAATATGAAACATTGCTCATTTCTGGATCAGTTGTCTGTGTGTGGACAAACTATTGATTTCTTAGAACAACCTAAATTAATACAAAATTATAGGGGAAAAATAAAAATGAGGAAAAGATATTCAATTGTAACAACTTCAAATAATTGATCTAAACACATTTTATGCCAAATTTTGGGAGATAGTTGGACAAATAGACAAAAATAGCACTGATTCCTAAAGAAATTTAATCAATATAAACAAATTGCTAAAATAACAAGAAAATAGCCTAGTACAAGAAGCTAGGTGGCAAAATGGATAGAGCTATGGCTCTGGAGTCAGGAAGTCACGAATTCAAAACCAAACTCAAATACTTCCTAGTTGTGTGACTAAGCAAGTCACTTAGTCTTTTTCTGCTTCAGTTTCCCCATTCATGAAATTGGGAAAGGCTATAGTATCTAACTATCAGAGTTGTTTTAATGAAAACAAAAATAGTTGTAAAGTTCTGTGAAAAGCTTAAAGTACTATGTAAGTAAAAGGAAAGAAGTAGTAGTACCTGCCTCATCCAGCACATATTTGATCTCCTTGAGATGCTAAGAGATATCAACTATAGGTAGAGTTGGTTTAGAATATAAACTCATTGGTACAATTATATGTTGAAGAATGTTTTGATCCATATGATCCATAAGTGAGAAACAAAGAACATTTTGGTGAGAGACTAGTTGAGAATGAAATTAAAATAAAGATAAAAGAGATTAAAAAAGAGAACACATTTATGAAATAGAAGCAAAAAAGACAATTCATAGCCTCAAAGAAGCTTACATTCCATAGGGAGGGGGAAACACATAAAAGGCTACTGGAAATATGGGGGGGAAAGTGGATTTCATCTTATCTAAAAGGAAATATTACTATCAGCCAGAGCTGTACAAAATCATAATAGCCTGTTTGGGGGCGGTTCTACCCTCACTAAGAACTTTCAGATGGATGAAAAATGAAAAAGAATTTAAAAGCAAAGGGAAGTCAATTCATGCTGGCAAATTCAAGGCAGCAAAACAACCAATTTCTTCCAGCATTCCCTTTCAAAACAATTTGAAAATATCTCTTCAAATTTTGGAGCAGCAGAGCCAACAAAAAGTCAGAGGTAGAAATTTTTCAGTATAAGACAACTTAGAAGATCAGATCAGCTGTAGAGGTCAGTGACATGGGGCGGGGACATCTCAGAGCACCCTCAGCATCAGGGTGTTGGAAACATGTGTAATAGCAGCAGGAACAACAACTTCAGGAGAGCTCAGCCCAGAGACATTAAGGGTGTCAGACACACCAGATGAGTGGTCCAGGAAATATTGGGATTAGAAATAAGAATCCTGCAAGGAAAATATGAAAAGAGAAATTAACAGCTTTGTAAGAAATGACATAAATGGCATAAAAATACTAAAGAAAATAATAACTTAAAATTAATTAAAAAAAGAAAAATCTTCAAACTGATGAGGGAAGTTAGTTTCAGGAAAATATGGCAATATATTTATGAACTGATGCAAAGTGAAGTGAGAAGAACTAGTTCATTGTGTACAGCAACAGCAATGTCTAATGATGATCAGTTGTGAAAGACAGTTACTCAGATCAATACAATGATCCAAGAAAATTACAAAGGACATAGGATGAAAAAATACTATTCAGCTTCAGAAAGAGAACTAGTAAACTCTAGGTACAACCTGAAGTATAATTTTCTAGCTTTCTTTTGGGGGGGGTGGGGATGGCTTTTTCTGTCATATGGCTAATGTGGAAATAAGTTTTGCATGATTTTTCATGTATAATTGATATTCTGTTTGCCTTGTCAGTGGATGGGGGAGGAGACAGTGGGAGGGAGAGAATCTGGAACTCAAATTTTAAAAAGAACAGTAAAAAACAAATAAAAAATTAATTTTCACAGAAAATTAATTTTTAAAGGATTATAGATCTATAACATGGAAGGAGCCTCTAATTAGCATTAAAGGAAATGAAGATGGAAAGAGCAATTAAACTAGGCAAAGTATACATGGAAATCTGTATTGCAAATGACACAATATTGAGAGTTTTGGGGAAAGTAATTATTATCATATCTGAAAAAAGGCACATATATCAAAAGTGTAGAAAATATCTTGAACTTTATTTTTACTTTTAAAAAAAGATGACTAAAAGACTATCAATAACTACCTACTCATTTGACTACTTTCCCATCTCTACTTCATTTAATGAGAATAACCAATGCAAGCACTGCAGGCACACTTAGTGAAAGTATGAGAAGAGAACAGACTTTTGTAATCAACAATCTATTTGGGGCAACTTGTTTATAGTCACACAGTTGACTAAAGTATGTAGAGAAAAAAAAGATTTTATATACTTATTATTTGTTGACAGGGTTATTTTGAGTTTTTAAGGAAATACTTTTAGTATAGAGAAAGAGTCATAAAAATTATCCTCCAAAAGGTATCTCCTGGGTTTCTATTAAAATCCCAACAGTGTCCTTGAAAGATGGAACAAGAGACATAACTGTGTTCAATGGCCTGAAAATTAATACCAATTCACATAAAAGACAAAGGGATACAAGTTCACCCAAGGTTTTCGCCACCACCATGAAGGATTTCCAGCATCAAGTCCAATCAAAGAGTCATCTTTACAGGTAATGAGGTCCTCCAGATGCTCTTGTTGTGGATTGTTGTTGTTGCTCAGTCTTGTTTATCTCTTTGTGACCCCCTGGTCCCCTCTCTAGAGGGTTCGCTTGGCAAAGATCTTGTAGTGATTTGGCATTTCCTTCTCCAATGGATTGATGCAAATAAAGGTTAAGTGACTTGCCTATGGGCACACACACTATGGTCTGAAGCCATATTTAAATTCAGATCTTCCCAATTCCAAACCCAGCTCTATCCATTGAACCATCAAAATTTGCTCCTATTGTGGATTATGTTGTACTAACAGCATCAATCTCAGAGTGTTAGATATCCCTAAATAAGATGCATAATCATCGGGAAGAATTTGACCTATCTTCTCAGAATGGAAAAAAAATGAATGAAGAATTACTGCTATCCAGAATTTTATATGCGTTTGTATGAGTCATCCATCGTTTGTCCATTAACTCATATATCTTAATCAAACATTCCAAATGAACTGAGTCCAGAACTGGAAAGGAGGAAAGCAGGCTTGACAGCATTGGCAAACCTAGATAACAGTTTTTCATCACCTCCACTGATATCATCTATCTGTCAGTCATAGGATATACAGTCTCCAGAAAACTCAAGCTGAGAGTGACCCAAAGGACAATGGTGAGGTGGAATGCGAGTGGGCTACAACATATTACAAATGAGGAATCGTTTAAAAGAAGCAGCATAAAGGATGTCAGAGGTCTAGCTAAATGAAAGAAAGGAGGTAGGCACATAGTGAAAGCAAGCATACAGAATAATTGATGGTCAGCCCCCAAGCTCCATTAGTTTTTTGACATTGTCAAGAGCAGTAGAAAAAGGCTCCTGCCAAGTTGGCAGCTAGTTGGCACAGTAGTTAGAATACTGGGTCTGACATCCAGAAGAGCTCAGTGCAAATCTGACCTCACTTACTAGCTGAATGAGTTTAAACAAGTCGCTTAATCTCTGTTTGCCTCGATTTTCTCATCTGTAAAGTAGAGATAAAAACAGCACCCAGTTCCCAGGGTTTTTGTAAAAATCAAATGGGTTAATATCGGTTAAGTGTTTTATGTGCTATATAAATTCTAGCTAGTATTACTTTTTTGGGTTGATCCCTATCCTTTTGAGCATGAACAAGTTAACCACAATAAGCATAAAAATCAGATGGGTTATGGTTTCATCATTGAATGGAGTACCGAAATCAATAAAATCATAGATCCATGGAAGAATATTTATTAGCTGCAATATTTAACAGCCTGTTATTTAACAAAAGCAGAAACCCGATATCTGATTTTTTTATTCTCATCACTTTGCATTAGAAATTTCTCATTTATAGTTATGTAAATCTCTGAATCCCATTTTCTTTCTTAATTGTGTCTTATAAGGGAAAGTTTAAAGGATATTTTGCTTAATTCATTACTTGATTAAAATCTCTTAAAGTTCTTCACCCATAAAGCTCTTGCTAACTAATACAAAACATATCTTCGAGGCCAGTACTCTTGGACCCATGCCCGGGTGAAGATGAGTCACAGATGCAAATGCAATACAGGCAAAGGTGAATGAATATTTTTTGCTTGGTATCAAAAGCTAAAAATGTTTAATTTCTGAAATTATCAAAAGTTTTTCACTGGTATTGAAGAATTCATTAAATACAGCCACATCAAGTTTAAAGGAAATCAAAATATATTATAAGTATTCTTTTTTAAAAAGACTGTTAAAATCAGAAACAATTCAAAGTCCTAGCAAATATCCAGTAAATATATTTGAAAATAATGTTCTCATACAAAGCCTTCAAATGAACATCATAACAAGTAGTGAAACAGAAAATAATTTGTATGGCACACGGGTAACATGCTTCTTAATGATCTACTCTAATGTATTCTAAAAAATTATCTTTAAGAAACAGTGATAAAATGACAAATGTTGGAGAGGTGTGGAGAAACAGGGACACCAATGCACTATTGGTGGAACTGTGAACTGATCCAACCATTCTGGAGAGCAATCTGGAATTGTGTCCAAAGAGTTACAAATCTTTTGACGCAATACCACTATTGTGTTTGTTTCCTAGGGTGATCAGATTGAAAAGAACCTATATGTTCTAAAATATTCATAGTGACTTTCTTTGTGGTGGCAAAGAACTGGAAATTGAAGAAATGCCCATCAATTGGGAAATGGCTATTAAGTTGTGGCATATAATTGTGAAGGAATATACTGTGCAATAAGAAATGAAAAACCAATTAATTTGGGGAAAACATGGAAAGACCTACGTGAAATTATGAAGAGAAATGAGAATAAAAGAACACTGTATACAGCAACAGAAATATTATTTACAAAATGATTTGTCTAAATCCACCTCCAGAAAAAGAACTGATAAATAGAAATAAGTAAGACGTGTCTTTTTGTTAAATGATGGCTTCTCTAATGGAGTTAATTGAGT
The DNA here is from genome assembly GCF_027887165.1 of Monodelphis domestica. Classification (NCBI taxonomy): domain Eukaryota; kingdom Metazoa; phylum Chordata; class Mammalia; order Didelphimorphia; family Didelphidae; genus Monodelphis; species Monodelphis domestica. The sequence continues at coordinate 161,197,244 of NC_077230.1, forward strand.
ATGTTAATTTAACATACAAGCAAATAAATAATTTAAAAAAGAAACAAGGAAATATAATTATTAAGAGTGTATGTGAGAGAGACAGAAAGAGAGAGAAAGAGAGAGATACTATGACAATTCCCAATGATCTCATGCAAAAGTCATCAATGACAGGTCACCAATTCTGCTCTAAAATGTTGTAGCATCCACAAAACCATCTATACCATTGCAGTCATCCAGTGAGGAAGAAGAGGCTGATAGAAGAAATCAAATATTGTTGCAGTTAACAAAGTATATGTATGAGTTACTCAATAGGTAGTGTAGTAGATGAAGTTCTGGTATTTGAGTTAGGAAGATATGATTTCAAATCCAGCCTCTGACACCATTAGCTAGGAAGTATTGTGTGACTATGATCATGTCACATAACTTCTCTTCATCTTGTAAATGTGGATAATATCTCTAATATCTACTTCACAAGGTTGTTGTGACACTCAAAGGAGAAAATATGTGTAAAGAACTTTGCAAACGTTTAAGCATTACATAAATATTATATAATATATAAAATACTATTTTGAAACTATTGTTATTGTCTCATCCTCTGCTCACTCATTACTGTTGTTATGATCATTATTTAGTTCTTCTTATCTTGATGGGATTCAGATATAAGCATCCAGGCACAAAGTCACTGTCATGTGATTATTCTTTTGTATAAAAATATAGTTGCTCTTTTTGTGGTGGCTAATAATTGGAAACTAAGGGGCTGTCCATCCTTTGGGGAATGGCTGAAGAAATTGTGGTATATGTTGGTAATGAAATATTATTGTGCTATTTGAAATGATAAGCAAAATAATTTCAGAAAAAGCTGGAGAGATCTGTGGGAACCAATGTAGAGTGAAATAAACAGAATTGGGAGAACATTGACACAATAATAGCAATATTGGATGATTATCATTTGTGAAAACTTGGCTACTCTCAGCAATGTGATAATCTGGGACAATCCTGAAAGACTTTTGAAGGGGAGTGCTATCCAGCTATCCACCTCCAGAGAAAGAACTGCTGGAGTCATCTTTCACATCAGTGTATCTTTGGTTTTATGTTTGGGTTTTGGTTATGTGGGAGACTCTTACAACATGTTTTGCATGTTAATAAAAAAATTTTTAAGGGATTTCAGTGTAATTAAAGGGAGAGATAATATGTAAACCACTAGGCACAAATAATGCATGTTCAAGAATATTGGAAATAATGGTAGAAGGGAGGCCATAGTACTAAGGGGAATTGGGAAAGGCTTCTAACAAAAGATAAGATTTTAACAAAAACTGAGATAAATATTAGGAGAAAGAGCTTTCAGAGGATAGGAGACAGTCAGTGAAAATGCTCAAAACCAGAAGATGGAGTATCTTGTGCAAGGAACAGGAAAGAGGATGGTTTTAGTGCATCAGAAAATGTTGGAGAGAGTAAAGTACAAGAAGACTGGAAAGGTAGAAAGGGACCATAATTGTAGAAGCTATAATTATTTGTGGAAATCTATTTTAAATGTCTTTGGCTTTCCCAGACAAGTGTGTTCAGTCTATGATTATGGTCCAGTTCTAGAACAAACTGTTGTTAAATTTTCTAGGCCATTTTGAGGTCTGTATTTGTAGTAAGGGGATTTCTTATGTCAGCCATGTATAATTATTACCACCAGGTCACATATGGCAAATATCCAGTAAGCGCTAATTTTTTATAGTTTATAATGATGCTGTGCAGACAGGACCATTTTTTTTGCATAGTCTATATTGATCACTAAGTCCGGGTTCCTTAAAGATAACCTCTCTATAATTTTTATTGCCAATGCACTGTGCTACCTAAGAGCCTTAGCATGTCAGAGCAATCTAGCTCTGTTGCTTTTTTATTTTCTTTATTTTCTTTCTTTCTTCCTTTTTTTTTTACTAAATGTCTGAGAGGATTTGAATCCATGTCTCTCTGATTCAAGGTCCAACACTCTATCTACTGTGCCACTTCACTGACAAATGTGGATGTGGTCCATGGAGGATTTCTTTCTTCCTTGGACCTTGGCAATTTTATATGCCCCATCTGAAGACAAATCATTTTTTTCTTATATTCAGTAAATCTAGTGGCATGAACCTTTTATAAGCTTTTACTATTATTGCATGGTAAGGTGAAGCTGTTTTGTTCCACAAGAATTTCTGTTACATACTTGAGAATGCCTATGAATCCTCTTTCTCTTTCTTGGTGAAGAAGTGCTAATCTTCATATAATTGTTTCATTGACATTGTTCAGTTTTGGTTTTTGTTTGTTTTTTTTCTTAAGATGCTTCCTAAAAATCCTTATGGTCCATTTAACTATTCCATAAGTGTACATTGAGACTGGTAATGTGCAGATAGTTACTTTATAGTCTTCCTATTCAGCATCGATTACAGGATGCCAGTAAATCATTTATTGTTCATTCACAACCTTCTTTTTAATATCGATACATTCAATGTCTCTTGAATGGATGAAACGAAGATATTAATAATTATACAATTTGATCTCTAAAGTCAAATTTGAAGTCTTCGACCTCTATCTTTCCTTGAAATATATTAGGAATTTACATTTATGGTGTCCAAGTGACATTTTGATGTTATCAAAGAAAGATTCCCTGAGATGAAGGAGCTTTTTAATGTGTTTTGTGGTGAAGTCATATAACTTGATTTCATCTATGTATAACCAATGACTAATAAGATGCTTTTGTTCTATTCTCTTTTTAATTTGAAAGCCAAATTTAATTCTGTTTAGAAGTAATTATCATTTAAGGCTAGACAAAACTATAATCGACCCTATATCAAATTTTCTTGACATTATTATATTGCTAGCATGTTCTAAATGGAAAACAGTTTTCTCTGTGGAAATCAAATACTCTTGGTTTGTCACTAGCTTTAGGCCCATTTTATACATTTGCAACCCATAAATAAGCTATAACTTCAGAACCAAATTGAAAGCTTTATGATAATCAACAAAGGACATATAAGCATTATAGCATTTTGAGGAAATGTACAATAATTACTAAAATGATTGGTCTTCATACTACAAGATAATACTTATTTTGGCATATTTGTTTTGCTCCTCAGCCAATAAGTTGCTTTCTTTTAAGTAGATTCTCTTACTGATGATAGGTTTAGATGATGGCTCACCCTAATAATTCAGTGGAGAATATGAACAAATGACTATTTAACTCTGAGTACAAAAGAGAAAAATGTAGGAAATGACAAAAGAAAGAAAATAACTAGACATAAATAATGAAAAAGTCTAGAAAGAATCTGTAGTACGTATATCTAATATAAATCTGTCATCCAAAATCAAGTTTTTCTTTGAGTTTCATCTGAAAATTGCTTGAGTTTTCTAATAATCGTAGGAATATAAATTAAAACAAAAATGATGTAACAACTTATATTTATACAAATGGCAAAGATGGTTAAAAATGAAAAAAACAACTTATAAGTGTTGGCTGAGTAGAAAGGCACAATATTAAACAACTGATGGAGCTAGGAATTGGTGAAATCTTTTTCTTTGGAAATCAATGTGGCAATATATAATAAAATATAAAACCTGACTATACTTTTTGACCCAGGAATTCTACTACTAGAATTATAACCTGATGATATTATTAAAATTGGAGAATAATCTAGCTGTGCAGAAATATTCATAGCAGCTTTATTTGTCATAGAAAAACCCTAGCCACAAATTATATGTCAATAAATCTAGTGTTTGCTATATGCTTACTATGTAAAAAAAAGTAGCCCTTGACCTCAAGGAACTTGCCTTCTAATATTAAAAAATTGGAGAATAACTAAACAGTTATACAAACATGATAGGATATTATTATATCATAACTGATAACATGATAAATGCAAGAAGTTCAAGAAAATTCATATGAAGTTACATACAGTGAAGCAAGGAGAATCAGAAAAATAATGTACAAAATAATGTACATTGATCATATAAATAATGATAATGACTATTGTCTTAATATACATTATTATATTCATTATAATTCATCATATTTGTTATGAATATAAATAGTGACACTTTTTAAATAGAATAAAAAAGATCAACAAGTGACATGGGAAAACGTTTTCTATTTCATTAAAATTTATATATTTTAACAAATTAAAAATAATTTAGAGTTTATTTTGTATGAATATCTCAATTTTTATTTGACTGGTTTTGTTGGCAGGTAGCAAACTTAGAACTTTTAGATTACACCCAAAAAAATGACCAAAAAGTAAAAGATCAGAGAAATAGAAAAAATATCAATAGAAAAAGGTGATGAAAAAAAGGTTATGTAACAAGAGAGAGGTCTGAGTTGTGGTTGATCAGTGAGATCTCAGACCTTGCATTAGTAATAGGTACTGATGACCACATAGCATTTTTAACTTAATACCTATCTCCTTAGAGGGGCTCCGTGACCTTGATTCTATCACTTCCTTCTTCTCATGCTCATGTTTCAGTGACTGTGCACCTATTGTCCCCTTCCTTTTTATCTAAAAACATCCTCACATCTCACTCATTCTCAAAAAAAAAAAAATTGATCCTTCCATTCCCTCAAGTTAATCATCCAAGATCTCTTCTTCCTTTCATAGTCAAACTCCTTTAAAAAGCAAACTCCATTTATGTTGTCTCCATTTTCTCATCTCCCACTCACTTTTCACCTCTTTACAGTCTGACTTTGACTTCATCACTGAGCTTAAAGTTCTTTCCATTGACCTCTTAATTTCCAAATCCAACTCAGAGAAACTTGGGTTCAAATCCTACCTCTGATCTTTACTAGCTCTGTAAACATAGCAAATCAATTAAGTAATCTTCAGCCTCAAACTTCTCATCTTTAAAAATGAAGGGATTGGACTGAATGTCTTTTCAGACTCCTTCTAGCTCTAAATTTATGATTCCTGTGAGCCTATGATAATACATCATGACCTGAAAATGTTGATGGCACATAAAGGCAAAGTTGATGCCCAAAAAACTTAAAATTTCTGAACAAAATATCATTTGATCAGATTTAATTATTTCTTCTTTCTAAGAATAGAAAACAAAGAACTAGAACATATGGCTTCCATTCAAAACTAATCCCTTACCTCCAGCACAACTATATTGTTGGTTCCTTTCATTTTCCAGTTTTCTTCTTTACAGTCAGAGAAACTGAGGACATGACTCTAGAAAACAAAGCTAAGCTCTTTTTTTTTCCAGAGCACTACAATATGACCTGGCCCCTCCATTAAAAAGAAACTTCCACCAGGATCAAAATGTAAGAGGATTAAAAATTCCCCTTGTGCAAAGTGATGTCCTGGCAGAGAAGGGGAGTCTCTTGCTTCTAATAGCTTTGAGGGCAATGAACCCATCACAAACATGACAAAATATGCAGAAGTCCTTAGTCAGCCAGACTCTTAGCCAAGAAATAAAGAACAGTGGAGAGACAGTCCAGTGTGCTAGACAGAATATTGAATTAAGAGTCAGGAGACTTGGCTTCAAGCATCTGCACTGCAGCTAACTAGCAATGAGACCTTTGCCAAGTCACTCCATTCATTCATTCAGCAAATATTTATTAAACATCTAACATGAAGCCCAGATCAGAAACCATGCCCTGAAGGAGTTAACTCTTTCTCATCCAGAACTCCCACTTTGAGGATCCACTCTTCTAACTAGTCAGCAGCAGCCATGACACACTATAAATAAGCTGGCTCAAGTCATGTTTCACTTTGTTCCCCAGCTATCTTCTCAGCAGCAACCTTGCTATCCTCTATACCCTCAATTCCTCACTGCACCCACTTTATGCTTTGAAAACTTAAAATATATATGCATATATACATATATATCATTGCTACTAGAAAATATGAATCTGTCTACTTCACTGTGACTCCATTCCTCATCCCTGCAACTCTTCCAAGCAAAATATTCCTCCTTAACTACTATTCCCCTATGTGTGTTGTTTTCTATATTAGAATGTATGCTTTTTGAGAACAGGAATTATATTAGCATTTGCATTTCTATTCCTAGCAGGCAGCAATATCTTATTAAATATTTTTTAATTCATTCATTTATTGATTCATACTATGTACAAAGAAAGCACAAGGAAGAAAGGATGGCTGGACCCTGAATCAGAATCAGTCAAGAAACATTTATATGTGCCTCCTATGTACCAGGTACTGTGCTAAGAGTTTAGGATACAAAGAAAGCCAAAAGACAATTCATGCCCTTAAAGTGCCCACAATCTAATGGAGGAAGCAACATATAAAAAGAAGATGACAAGGGAGGGGCATGATGAAGTCATGCAGCTAATAGGGGAAATGATTTGAGGAGATCTGAGTTCCTGAGTTGACTTCATCTTACAGAATGATGTGTTTCTGTAGGTCATGAAGTCCAGGAAAGTAGCTAGATGGGAAATAAGAATTCCCTGGGTGCCATTCCTAAAAATGTCAGTTTTTGTAGTAATAAAGTACTCAGTCACTTCTTTGACATTATGTGACCCTGGGGACACCAGTAAATCTCTCTGTAGCCCAGACAGCAGGCTTTCTAGACTCCAGGTTTCAGAGCAGTTGTCAACCTATTGATGGAGGTTTATTTTTTTCTCTCTAGGGCAGTGATGGTGAAACTATGGCATGAGTGCCAAAGATGGCACACAGAGAGCTCTATGTGGGCACATGGACACCTCCTCCACTTCCCCCCTCTCCACCATGCCTGATGCCATTTTTCCTCTGCCCAGCATCCCAATGGGAGTGTACAGTGGGTAAGGTGGGTGGCTCACAGGTGGCAGAGCTAGAGAGGAGCAGAGTGCTCAGGCCACTTCCCTGCCCCTCTCTATACTCACTGAAAACCTTCCTTACTTCACCTGACCCTCGTCATATAACATCATATAACAATAATGTCCTTGGGCCCTATTTCAGTAATCAGACTATTTTCTTCTACTCATTTTGTTCCTAACTGTTGGCCTTTTTGATCTCTTATGCCTAGTTTTCGTAGTTTTTGGGTCTTCACTACTATACTTTCAATTTTTGTTCCCTACTTATTGTCCACATACATGCCTTCAGGAGCCTTCTTCATCCTTATATTTAATTTGTTTTTAAACTGTTGTGGATTAGGAAATCATATAAATGATCTTATTTGACAGGTCTATCAGTCATCTCAAGATCTGAAAATATTTGAGTCTGTATACTCAAAAATAAAATCACTACTAGACTAGGACTTAACTAATGTCAAAGAACAAAAGGAAAGTATCTACCTATTGGTCAGGATCTCTCCCCTATAGATGAGTGACTCTATTTTAATTCCCAAATGATGGCTAGATCCTGAGGTTGAACAGAGTAGCATGAAGTATTCTTAGAGTATTAGGCAAATAAGTCTCAACTCATACAGCAACTGAAACTTGAATTTTCAGAATAGGGCACTGACCCACTACCTGGTTCTATAAACTGAGTATGAGCTGATTTTGAAATTTAAACCAAGTAAAGACCAGGAAATAATAATAATAATTTAAGCCTGATGTTTACATGGCACTTATCTTCAAAGCCCTTTAGATGCATTATCTACTTTAATCCTGGAAGCACCCATTAGAAGAAGTTCTTATAGGTACTATTGTCTTCATTTTTCGGATGACAAAACCTGAAAGTGAGTGGTTAAATGACTCACCCATGGACATGCAGTGTGAATGGTTGAATTCAAATCTTCTTTCTTTTATTTTTAAAAAAACCCTTGCCTTCCATCTTTGAGTCAATACTGTGTATTGGCTCCAAGGCAGAAGAGCAGTAAGGGCTAGGCAATGGGGGTCAAGTGATTTGCTCAGGGTCACACAGCTAGGAAGTGGCTGAGGCCAGATTTGAACCTAGGACCTCCCATTTCTAGACCTGGTTCTCAATCCACTCAGCTACCCAGCTGCCCCCCAAATATTCTTTCTTGACTCTGGGTCCATCATTTTTTCCACTACACCACACCATCTTGCATTAAAGCCAACTGTTAGTACCATAAAATGAAAAAACCCTTGGACATGAAGGGACCAGATGACATGCATTGCAAATGATGACATTGCTCACATTCCAAGAAATATATTACTTAACATGCAGAAGCTACATTATTAGGAAGAATGAAGCATCCTTAACAGATGTTGGTAGATAATTATGTTGGCTGCAACTTTGCCCCTAGTTGGATCTGTTAGTTTCTAGAGTCAGGGTAAGACCTAGTGTCGTTTCCAGATCTTGGGAAGGAAATGACGGCGTTGTCTGGGTTTCCTGAGAGAATTCCCAGATGTGAGTACATCTCCATATGTCTTCCCCAGCATGTTGGTAAGTGGGAAGGCAGCCATGTGTTGTGTCTGTATCTCTCTCACTTAGGCATCATGTGTGCTCCTGTCCTGATCTCACCTATAGGTAATGGGATTGAGATGGGGGAAGAGAGATCTGCTGGGAAAAGCTGAGTTTATGGAAGACATGGCTATTCAGAGACCAACCAAACATTTGTTATGCCCTTACTTTATGCGAAGTGCCATGCCAGTCCTTGATGGTACAGGCTGAAAATCCATCTATACCCTCTAAGAACCCACATTCTACTTGGGAGATATAACATATACTCAGGTAAATAATCTATACAGGATTGTTTCAGGAGGAAGAAGATAACATTGATACTGGGAGAATCAGGACAGGTTTCTGGGGCCCATGAGCTAAACCTTAAAAGTAGTTGAGAATACTGAGATAGAGATGGGGAGAGAATAGCAGAAGATGGGAGGAAGGCTGAGTTCAGAGGAAAACAAATAGATCAATCTGTCTGGAATATAGAATATATGAAGGAAAGTTGTATCAAATAAACCTGGAAAAGTAACCTGGGACCAGATTGGGAAGGGGCTTTAAATGACAAACTAAGGAGCTTCCTTTATCTCATTTCAACCTATAAGTCATTTCAACTAGTTATAATCTTCAATAATTCTATACTCTAAATTAGATTGAACAGTTATTTTACTGGTTATAATTACATACATAGCTGGACTTGGGTGAGGCAGTGGATCAGTAGGTCTGCCAATCAAATCTGCCAAATTTTTCTGAGGCATTAGCTTTCTGGAGAAAAAGTAAAACACTGGAAATGTGCCCTTAGAATAAGGGCTCTTAATATGGTGATCTGTGAATAGATTTCAGGATAAATGTGAACTTGGATGAGAAAAATAACTGCATCTTTCTATTTACTTACTTCTAACTTAAATTTACCATTTCCTTCAATTATTTACAAACATTATTGAGAAGGGTTCACAGGCTTCACCAGATTACCAAAGGGATGGATGACACAAAATAAAGGTTAAGAATCTTACCTTAAAATGACATTGTCCTCAGTCAGAAGGGGAAAAAGTTATAAATTATATTTTCCATCAGGGGTAGAGGTATAGCTTTGAGATCTTCCAGTCCACTGAAGTGGATCAGAACTATCCTATCTATACAATGGGTTCAGGTCTTTAGATTACACTTGGGCAGGACTGAGACACTGAATGAACATAAGATGCAGGTACAGTTCTCCATGCAGAGTCAGTCTGGATGGTGATAACTGAAAGAGCTCAAATACCAACAGGTATCATCAAAGTGATGATAAAGAGACAGAATGTTGAGTTTATATGCCAAAACTGGTTCAAAAACCAAGACTGACATTCATGAGGAAGTGAGGGGAAATTCCATAGATACAGGGAATAGTTCCAAGAAAACCTTGTAGTTTCAATACCCCAACAGAGTATTGAAGCAAATGAATGTTTAATCTGAAGTTATCCCTTTGTCCATTCTCTGGTCTTCCATACTCTGAGTTCATACACAAGACCCTAGTTTATGGTCCAATATTTCAAATTGAGTATCCCATCATTATCTCAAATTCAATACCTCTAACATAGGACTTATCTCCTCCATCTCCTCCCAGGCTCAGTCCTCTACGAAATGCCCCTATTTCTATTGAAGGTACCATCATCCTTCAGTCTCCCCAGTTTATAACCTTAAAGCTATTCTCATCCCTTCACTTTTCCTCTCCCCACATATAATTAATTGCAAGATCTTGCCATTTCTACTTCTATAACATCTCACACATCTATGTACCCTTTTCACTGTTCACATGGTCGCCAATGTGCTTTCCTTTAGGAAGAAGTCTATCCATCTCATCTCCCTACTCAACAAATTCCAGTGGTTGCCAATCCTGGCATATAGCTGGTGCTTGATAAAAGTTTATTAATTGATTTCTTGATTAAAATATTGGATTCTCTTTTGACTTTTAAAGATTTTAAAAAGATATGTATTACCTATCTCTCTAGTCCCGTTATAAATTAGTCTTTCTCAAAATCAAAAGTTCAGTCAAAGTGGCTTTCTGTTTCTCATTGCCAAAACTCCATCTTTCATCTCTCTTCCAATGTACTGGCTATTCCCCCACAACTAGATTGTACCCCCTCCTCACCTCCATTCCTGTGTACCTCTGTGATTTCACACCAACCAGTATGCCACAGTAGAGCAAGCTGTCATGTGCCTTAAATAGTCACATGTAAAATAGTCAATGCTGATATTAGCAGAGGAACTCTGTTATCCCCTTAAGGGAGAAGACTGTCTATTTGTGTGCTATCAAAGCAGAATCACAATATATCAGATTTTGAAAGGACTTTAAGAGTGTCTAACCCAACCCACACCTGAATAAAATCTCTTACTTCAAGATTCAAATCATGCATCACTATCTGCCCAGAGGTTTTTCTGATCCCATCAACTATTCTTCCTACCTACTTTGTATTTTTTGGCATTATTTTCTGTATATCTGCTTTGTAAGTATACTTGTAAACTCACATATTGTCTCACCTAATGGAATGCAAGTTTCTGAAGCATGAAGGATGTTTCATTTTTCTTTTCTTCTTTTTTTTGGCTTTTTCTCCCCAAGGCCAATTCCAGTTCCTGGCCATAATAATAATTGAATAAATGCTTGTTGTTTGAATGATTGATACACTCATGGGCACAGATGATAAATTCTTCTCCTGATTCTTGTTCATCAGCCTTACCTTGGCTACAGACTTCAGAGAGGTTCTCTGGATACTTCCCCAGATCCAGCCAATTCCTTTTTTTTTTTTAACCCTTACCTTCCATCTTAGAATCCATCCATTCTGTGTATGATTTCAAGGCAGAAGAGCAGTAAGGGCTAGGCAATGGGGATTAAGTAACTTGCCCAGCATCACATAGTTAGAAAGTGTCTGAGATTAGATTTGAACCCAGGACCTCCTGTCTCTGGGCCTGGCTCTCAATCCACTGAGCCATCCAGCTGTCCCCAACTGCCCTTGCTTCATCTTTGACTTTTATTTCCAAACCTCTCCCTGATCTTCCTGACCTATCTTTGCATTCCTGGAGCTGTCCACTGTCCTGCCTAATATATCCCTAATATCTTGCACATAGTATACATTTAATAAATGTTTGTTTGAGTGGAATGGAACCATATATGAGCCTTTTCCTAACTTAAATATCAACCAAATAATGTCATTACAACTCTTTTTCTCCTCCCCTCTCCTTTTTTTTGTTACTTTTAAACAGAACCATATTCAATCAAAATTTCCTTTAATGAAAACTGCATCTGGTCTGAGAAACAGCTGCCAGTTTCCAACCTGTTGGAAATTACAAGAGCTAAATTTGAAAAACCCTTAAAATTAAGGTTTCAGAATGGAAAGGATGCCAGACACTTCTCCCATTAATGGGAAGGAGCTTTTTTCTCATGTTTCCTAATAGTTTTAGAGCTATTCTTCACTGAAAGTTCATCTTTGCACAAACCCATCCCTGTGTACATCTGTAATTTCACAACAACCAGCACATGAACCTGGCAGAGCAAGCAGTCATCTTCCTTAAATAGTCACACGGAAAACAGTCAATTCTGATATTAGCAAAGGAACTCTGGTAGCCCCCAAACAGAGACTCTCATCTCTATTTAACTATATACAATCAAAGTAGGATCACACCATCTCAGAGTGAAGAGGGACTTTAGGAGCATCTAATACAGCCCACACTTAAACAAGAAACCCTTCTATAAGATACTCAACATAATAGGATTATAAATTTAGAGCAGGAAGTACCATAGAGGTCACTTAGTCTGCTTCATTTTACAGACTTAGAAACTGAGGGACTCTTCATTATAATACTCAATCTCAGTCTTTGGTTGAAGATTTTGTGAGGAGAGACCCACTGTAATGATGCATACCTTTAATTCCTTTTCACATTGACGGAAAAGCATGTTGTCCCAATTCAGCCTTCCTAGTCATTATTTCCCAGCTTTGTTGTGACTAAATGAGTTCTACTAGTGGCTATATTTTAAGGGTTTGTACCATACCTGCCAAAACTCACATCATTTTCTCTGGCTGCCTCCTCTTTCTTTCTCTTCTCTACTTCTTTCTCATATTTCCTCTGCATGCGTTCTTTCTTTCTAATTCTCTCTTTTCCTTTTTCCTCCAACTCTCTTTTTTCTTCCTTCTCTATCATTCAATTTATTTCAAATGTTTGAGTAGGATATATGCATAATCTAATCTGCATATGTTTATCTTCTCCCTACCCTGATGAAGCTGAGATGAGAATACAGATTTGTGATTTCCACAGTATAGAAAACTCCCATTTTAAAGCCTCCCTCTGCCAACACAACCTGTAAAATCATCCAAGATGATATAAAGACATCAATATAAAGATAGATAAAATGATATTGTACAAAGATAACATTTTGATGCGTCTTTACAACATTTCTACTTGCTAACTGAATATGTATAAATCACAAGCAGTTAGTTAGTTGTACCTACAAAAATATGAATATTAGAAAGGATTTACCAATTTTCAAATGGATAGTTTCTTTCAATTCAAAGTCATATAGTAAAAAGTTTACCATATTTTCCAGCCTACCCTTTACCACAGAGATAATGAAATGCTTGAAATCACCAGATATAACTTATGAATAGAATGTACTCAAATAACAAAATGCTTATTTCCATGGCTTCTAGATCAGCCCAGGTTGAGCAGAATTTTGTTTGCCTCATTTGGGGAAATGCTTATTATTTCAAATTTTAATGTATACACATATGCATAACTCATCCAACTACATATTTGATGGAAATGTATGTGTTTCAAAAACTGGTTCATCTTTTGTCATTCCCAAAGTAGCATAACATGAGTGATATTATCTAAATTAGTATGTGGTAATGTAGAAAAAGGAAATTGAAGCCCAAGAAAGGTGAGAGAATAAGAATAGCTAACCATTTTAAAAGAAGTCAAACCTATAAATGATAATTTAATTCCTGATACTATAAATATTAGGTATTTATACAGTGACCAATAAGTGAACAGACTGCTAGAAGAACTGAATTACATTGATCTTGAAATTCTTGCTATGTTAGGTGTAGCCTCTACCAAATTGCTTACCATCTCAGGAAATGGGGAGGGGCAGGAAGGAGGGAAAGAATTTGAAACTGAAAATGTTAGAAAATTAATGTTAAAATTTGTTGGAATTGGAATAATTAGAAAAATAAAATATTATTGAATAGGAAAAATATAAATAAAAACAGTTCAAAAGTGAAAAAATAAATTTTTGCTATGAATGAAATTAGATTACAAAAGGAGCATGTAGCTAAAGGAAAAGATAGCTCACCAGAGAAGCAAATACAAGAACAGTCATATTTGGTTTTATCGTGCATGAAGCATGTTTTCATAGGACACTTGGTTATTTTTATTGTAATGCTTGTGATAAATATTTGAAAAAACACTACCATGAAAATTGGCAGCTTGCATAATATATATGTATGATATGTATATAAATATAAATATATATAGTAAAAGATAAGGAGTTATGCAATTTCCATGAAGAACTCAGTAAGGTCCTCCAATTAAAAGCAAATTCCATTGAGGAACTTCAAAAGACAATAATAAAGGGCATATAATAGGAAGAAAAGAAGAATTGGTCATGTGGTAAGGGCAAGGATGGCAGCCAGTGTTTTCTACCAGTATCCTGACAGAGTCAGAAGAAAGCATAGAAGAATTTCAAGAATGTTGGTTAGACAGTTGTGCTGAACTTAAGTCAGGGCATGGACAAGAATTACAGAGGATAGACAGGCAATGAATAGTTGTGATCATCTACTGAAAGGAGCATCTACATTGATTAGATCACAGACCCACTTGAGTTTACTTTAATACTTGGTGATTTTAATGCAAAGGCAATTATAGAATAGGACAATGAAAAACATGCTAGAAAAATATGGCACAGGAGTAAATATTGAAATGAATGAACCAAAAGCTTATAGAATACATCTGTAGATATTATAAATACTTTTTCAAGAAGAGAGTCAGGAGGCACAGACTATATGGTAGTCATTTCCAAATTATCTCTTACTATAAATAGTCACACTATCATATTGTTAAAGAAAAAAACTACAATCAATACCAAATTAGAAAAAAAATGAAAATGAAAGGATATGGTATGCAATTAAATCAACTCTGACTTGACTAAACAAGATGATCCTATGATAGAAGCCTTGAGTTATCATTACCTTTTACATTTTAACCCCTTAGGCCAAAGCCCTCATTACCCCAGCCTGGTTATGACTCTAAAATTCTCCATAGATTCCTTGAGATTTTTAAGATATTCATATTTGTAAATGACACCATATTGACTGCATTAAGTTTTGTGTTGTTTTTACCTCTTAAAGGATGACCATTATCACTCAAATGAGTTTAACCTAACTTATCCACACAGAAAAAAACTTAATGGATGAAGAATGCCTACCAGTCTAATGTATAGTTCAGTCAATAGCCTTGAAACTTATCTATAAGTGCCTTGGATATGTAAACTGGAACCAGAATTGAATAGGAGAAAAAATAGGTTGAATTTATTTGGGAAATGATGTGTCACTTTCAATGACTTCAACCTTCTCCCTTAAACAAAATCCCCCCTTTTTAACATCAGTGGTCTTCAGCTCATGCCAAATGACTATGAAGAATGCAAAACCAAAATCTCCAAATAATTAAAGTTCTAGTTCACCCAAAGGGCAATAGAAGGATGAATTGTGTAAGTGAGTAAGCTGTAACATATTACCAGTGACAACTACACAGGAGAAAAAGCATCACCAATATTATCAAGGAAATGTACAACTGGAAAAGGAGTTGGGTATTTATGTTGTAAGAATGAAGAATAACACAGGGTTTAGCTTATGTGTTCTACCACCATGCGTATAATGCCAAGAGATTTAAAAGAACATTCCCCCAATCATTGAATAGACTCTTTTTATAAGGGAACTTTAGAAGGATAAGAGCAACTCAGAATTCAAGGTCACAGATGGGCTAGGAATTCCACAGTAGTAGGGAATACCCACATGGATAAGTCTACAAATCCATTAAAACACATCCCAGGAATATTTTGTAAATGTGCAAGGAGAGCGATAGGTACATTACCTTCAAGGAATACTATAGAACAAGAGAGGGGACAGAAGGCTGGAAGATGCCTCAGTATATTGCTAAATAACACCACACACTAGTGAAAGTCAAAACAGAAGCACCTAAGAAAAAAATAGAAAATAAGCAAAATATGCCTTAAGGATCTCCAACTTCTTTCTGTATTCTTTTTCTTCTCGAAAGTATTTCTTTTTTCTCTTCAGTTACTAGTTACCAGAGCCTTTCAGTCCTAGCCCTTTTTCCTATAACAAGATAAAAAAAATAGATTGTAACTATCTAGGTAGCTGGACCCTAAGAGTGTCACCTCAAATTTCTCTAAGGACTTAATTCCTTCATCTATAAAAAGGGGAAATTGAACTAAATCACATGGTTCCTGTAAGATCTAATATTTTACAAGTCTATAATCACAAATAATGCAGAGGAGATCACTAAGAGGTAGAATGGGCTCACTGAGAACAAATCACATTTCCTTTTTAAATACATTTACTAGACTGGAAGATCAGGAAAATACTGAAGACATCTTAATATATCTTGTTAAAAATCATAGAGCTGGAAAGAATCTCAAAGGTTACCTAGCTCAACTATCTCATTTTGCAGATAAGATTACTGAGACCCAGGGACAATAAAGTCATGAAGGTAATAAACATCAAAGGTGAGATTTGAACCAAAATCTCCCGACTCAGAGCCAGCGACTCTTTCTATGGTACTATACTGTCTCCAGATATGCAAAGTCTCACAGATCAGTCTAAACCCTCTGCCCAGCAGAGAATCCTGAGAATGGCCTAAGGCAAACTAAAATGTAAAACTGGAAAATATTTAACCAACTAAATTATAACATAATAGAACATAGATAATGTAAAGTTTTTTTTTTAAGTCAAAATCAAGGTGCTGGGATCCTTATATATAGTTTAAAGGACCCTGTTCCTATTTGAATAGTCAAAACAGAAAAATGTGGACTGGATCATAGTATAGTACTGGTTAGCTCTGAGACACTGGACAAGTCCCTTTGACTTCTTGGAGCTTAAGTTTTCTCATCTTTAAAATGAAGATAATAATACTTGCGATATATAAGACTGTTGAGAGGACAAACTAAACCAAAACACCAAACTAAAGTATTATATAACTCTTTGTTAAATACATGATAATATCTACCATTTATATAAGGCTTTAAGATTTGTAAAGTGTTTTACAAATATCATCTTATTTTGTCTTCACAACAACCCTAAGAGATTAATGATAGCATTTTTACAGAAAGGGAGCATTTTACAGAAAAGGGTGGACAGAGGTTAAGTATAAAGGATCAAGATGCTGATATGTTTCTCATGCAGAATATGAACTCAGATCTTCCTGAATCCAGGTCAAGTGCTCCATCCACTATACTATCTAACTACCTCTATATATATGACTTTGAACAATTATACCCAAGGAATATTTTTTTTTCAGAAAAACAAACTATTTTTTAGTCTTAATTTTTTTATTTAATCAATTAATTTAGACCATTTTTCCATGGTTTCATGTTCTTTCTCTCTCCTGCTCCCACCCCCTCCCATAACCAACATGCAATTTCACTGATACCCAATGAATATTGATAAATGAACTAAATCAATCTGGAGGAAATTTCTAATGACCTCTTACTCTAAAGGTATAGAGAAGATTATTTTAACTCAATATGAGGAAAAGACCACAGACAAGTAGAATCATCCAACAATAAATGTGTCATAAAGGAGTAAGTTCACCAATGGTGGAGGTGTTCAGGCAGATGTTCGTTGGCCATCTATCTGATAGTGGTGTCTCACACTGGATGAGAGGTTAAATTAGATTTGCTCTAGAGGAACTTTCAGCTTAAAGACTCTATAATGCTAATAAGAATAGCTGGAGATTCTTGGGCCAAGGGATCAATGTTATAATCAATAGACCAAGAATTCAGATTCTAGTGCCATTAGTCCCCTGCCTTTCACTGACTCAGTGAAATCATTTTACCTTTCCATGCCTATTTCTACTTCTTAAATGACTGAAATTATCATCCATCTTAGAGAGGTGAGGAATTAATAGCGAAAAATGTAAAAATGAAATCTGAAGCAGTCTTGGAAAAATTCTCATTCAGATTAAACCTATTTATAATGCTATAACAAAAAAAGGAGGAAACCAGTTTTTTCTTGTATAATTAGTAATTCTCACTGTTGGATCCCCACTCCTATGGGAATGGGGTTAATAAGGGATAAATAACAATATGAGTTATTAATAGCAATTACAGACAAAAAGGATGGAGACGAGGGGGAGAATGTAGTCCAAGCTGTGACCTGGAAAGATAACCAAAATGCTACTACTTGGGTCAGGCCACAGTTCACTAAGGTAAATATATCCAGAGGATTCCATGAAATGGAAGCCAATTCAGTCATCCAAGATGGGGGAAGACATTTTAAATTAACTCAAGCAATAATTTGTAAGAAGCAGCCTTGAGTGTCACTAAATGACAATTTAGGGGTCAATAAATGGCAGCTTCTATCATTCAAAGACTCCAGTAGAGATAGGGTCCTTTTATGTTTATCACTTTCACAATTCTCAATTAGGTAGGCCTCCATAACTTTGGGACAAACTCACATTTTGCACACCCACATTTCCACAATCTGCTGGGTACATACTTAGCCTGGCACAAGTACTAGATGAACCTTTGACAATTTGGCCTCTCCAATGAATCAGTAAAAAAAAAATTTCCAGTAAAAGCCAACTTGTATTTAAAATGCACTCTCTACTTTCTTTTGGCTCTCTAAGGAGCAATTTATGGAATGAGCCAAAATAAGCATCATCAGTTACCTTAAGAGTAAGTCAACCATATATAGAAAATCATGGAATATTTAGCAGTAGGCTCCATTTTTATTAGGGTCAATTACCTCAAATAAAAAATATTATTTTATCTTGTGGCATAGAAGAAAGGGCATTGGGTTTAGAGTCAGAGAATCTGGGTTTTAATCCTGGCTCTGCCATTTGCTACTTGTGTCCTAGTGAGTTATTTAACCCTCTTGACCTCTGTATCCTCATCTGTAAAATGAGGAGGTTAAACTAATAAACCCTTAGATTCCATCTAGCTCTAACTATTTAATACTTTGATAATTCCATCAGCAACTCCTCTACTCTCAAGCTGACAATCCATAATTTCAAGGTTTCCTATGGCATCTTGGTATGGGGAGCTTAGAAAGATCAGTGGCCATTACCACTAATCTATCCATATCTATTATTAAATTTTTTCCTAATGTACAATTATTTCACAGTAAATCTGATAGTCAAGATAAGGTAATAAACATTTATTAAATGCATATTTCATGCCATGAACTGTGTTGAGTTCTAGAAATACAAATAAAAGCAAAAAGAAAGACAGTGCCTTCTCTTGGTCTAGTGGGAAAGACAATATTCAAAAAGGAGCTAGAAGGGGGAGGAGAGAGGGTGAATAAAGGTACCCATGTAAAGCATGGTATTTAAGAACAGAAAGTCAGAAGTAGAGACAGGAGAGGAATGAAGGTTAGCCAACATGGACCACTCCCCAAAATGGAGACCCTAAGCTAGGGGAAGCTACCCAAAGGGAGAAGGGGACTGACATAGAATAACAATGTTCCAGGATGAGAAGGCTACAGGGATGGATGAATGTTCCAAAGTGAGATTACACAAGAGAAAAGATGCTGAAGTCTGGAAAATCAGTAGCGCAGCCAGGGGAATGAAAATTGGCTGGTCTGAATCCCTCTTCAAAATGGGGATCCCAAGAGGAATTCATCAATGGGAAAAAGGGGCCAGAGAAGAATGATAATTGAAAAGGTCACCTGGATAGATTGTATATTGCAAGGTGAGACTATAGAAGAGGCATGGTGTTGATGTTCAGAAAGTCAGAAGCTAAGAGGGGCATCCAACCTGGTGTCCAATAGTTTAGACCTATAAGGTATAGGAATAGAATAAATATCCGATATGTTTGTCAGTATCTGTGGACTCTGATTTTTTACTTTTCTTTATCAAAAGAGAAAATGTGCTCCTATGCTTTAGTGGAGTCATTTTGTTGTTCTTCAGTCATTTTCAGTTATGTACAGTTCTTCATCACCCCATTTGAGATTTTCTTGGCAAAAAATATTGGAGTGGTTTATCATTTCCTTCTCCAGATCATTTTACAGCTAAG
The DNA here is from genome assembly GCF_027887165.1 of Monodelphis domestica. Lineage (NCBI taxonomy): Eukaryota > Metazoa > Chordata > Mammalia > Didelphimorphia > Didelphidae > Monodelphis > Monodelphis domestica. Next base: position 161,216,810 of record NC_077230.1, read on the forward strand.
AAAACTGAGATAACCAGTGTTAAGTGACTTACTTGATGTCACAGAGCTAATAAGTGTCTGAAGCCAGATTTGAACTCAAGAAGATGAATCTTTCTGACATCAGGTCTAGCACTCTATCCACTAGGCAAACTAGCTCTATGATCTCTAGTGGCATCATACAAAGTCACTAAAAATGGTCTGCTATAAATAATCCTGATGACCCCTGATATGCCAACATAAATGGACTTCAGTTCTGTTTAGAATATGCTGCTCTTATTTTCTTTCCTGCTCCCTGGTAATGTTGACCTTAAGATAATGACCTTTTGGACCTCTTTTGTGGATGAAGGATTTTTACTGACATTACCTGAAAAGTGCTTTTTGCCATCAGCATCCTTGAACTCTGTATACTCTTAAGATGACATGCTTTCTATTTATACCAAAAACCTCAAGCCTTTACATATGTATTTCTCTGCCTTTTTTTTTAAATATATAGCTTTTTAAAATTTTTACATATTCCATGTCAACATATATTATAAAGGTTTGGATACATATTCACTTTCTCAATCTATATAGTTTGTTACATGTACCCATAAATTTTATGTATTGGGGCTCAACCGGTGCTGCATGATTTTATCTTCTATTTCCAACTCAATAATTCTCAAAATTTTCAGAGTTATGACACCTTGTCTTTAGCTTGATTTATTGACACCACTCATAGGCCCCTTTCCAAATTCACCTTAAATAAAAGCAAATTACATTTTCATTTTTATGTTTTGGAGAATTGAGAGACACTCCCTTGAAATAATTGGAAATACTCTGAAGATACCTCGAAATCAAGACTGAAAATCTTTCTTCTACCTGTAGTTTTGTCATATCTGAACTGTCTCATAGCTCACATATCCCAAGAATACTTCAGGAGATTTTATTATTCTCTTCTGGCTCTTAATCCTCACTTAGAAAACTTGAGAAAATGTATACCTAGTATTCCCCCAGTATACAAAAATCAATTTCTCCATGTGCAAGCATAGACACTACAATATCATAGAAGAAAATTATAAAGAAAATCTTTCATGAGCAGCCATTATTCTAAAGATACATATAAATCCTAAGCCACATTTCTCCAATACAAATCTCTCTCTCTCTCTCTCTCTCTCTCTCTCTCTCTCTCTCTCTCTCTCTCTCTCTCTCTCTCTCTCTCTCTCTCTCTCTCTCTCTCTCTCTCTCTCTCTCTCTCTCTCTCTCTCTCTCTCTCTCTCTCTCTCTCTCTCTCTCTCTCTCTCTCTCTCTCTCTCTCTCTCTCTCTCTCTCTCTCTCTCTGTCTCTCTCTCTCTCTCTCTCTCTCTCTCTCTGTCTCTCTCTCTCTCTGTCTCTCTCTCTCTCTCTCTCTCTCTCTCTCTCTCTCTCTCTCTTTGTCTGTCTCCCTCTCTGTCTGTCTGTCTGTCTCCCTCTCTGTCTGTCTGTCTGTCTCCCTCTCTGTCTCCCTCTCTGTCTGTCTGTCTTACATGCACAGGGGCTTGGTTTGCTGCTTCCTGCTACTCAAGATACGGTGATAAGGGGGATGGTATATTTTATTTATTCTCCAACTTCTAGCTCTTCTTCATTAATGTAAACTCATTTTGAAAAGGAATTGTTTCATTCTTTGGTCTAAATACTCTAGGCGTTGACATTTGGGAACATGTCTTGTACACAGTAGGCATTTAAAAGACACTTCTTGATTGATGATTTCTGGATGACACTTTTGGCTCCATCACACAACTAGCAAGTCCACCAGTTTCTCAGACAATGCAGTTAACTATACTAACTCATCTTTTTATCATCTTCCCCCTCCAAGAGGTCAAAACATTCCAAAATTCTTTTATTCTCCCTGGTTGCTACCATTCTCACCCAGCAGGTTCTTCTTCTCTCATTTGATTAATTCTTCCCAATTACCAATCCAGCTTCCCACTTTGCCTACCTTCCAGGTTGACCACATTTATTTCCCCCCCTTTCTCAAGAGAAGCAATAGGAAACAAAAACTATCTCATTACTTGACAAACAAATAATATTATTTATCACTTCACTGTTGGACTTGGAGTTATGAAGATAAGCTTCAAATCTCACTTCAGACATCTACAAGGTGCATGTAACCCTGGACATGTTCTTAACTTCTCTCCACCTCAGTTCCTCATCTATAAAATTAGGAGATTGAAGCAAATGGTAGCTAATCTCTAAATCTGCAATTCTATGATCCTATGGTGCTCTGGGTCATAGTCTCTTCCTGTATAAAACAAGTGGGGTGAATTAGATCATTAATTCCTAACTCAAACTACATTGCAAATAGGTAAAATATAAAAATTCTTCCCACAGGATCACTCAGCCCCCAGCAACCATAACAAGTAACTTTAAGTTACACGGGGAAGAAACCAAGAGATGAAAGATCCTGAAAATGAGATGAGAAAGACACGGGGAAAGAGGAAGATGAATTAGCCAGCATTTTAAAAAATGTATAGCTCCAAAGAAGTAATAAAAAGTACTTTAGCAAAGTCTGTAATGACCAGTTTAAAAAAAACACCCTGGACTGGTAATAGGAAAATATTGAACTGCATAATTTCCAAGGCTTCCTCCAGTTGGGACTCAATACTGACCACCAAAGTTCCTTCTAGCTCTAAAATTTGAATTCTCTGAATCTTCTATGATTCAACTTTATTGATCTGAAATTTTCCAAAAGTCCAGTTTTTGCTTTTACCATTTTCCAAGTATTGATGTGTACTAAAATCTTCTTTATTACATATAGAGCTTGATCTATTTAGTTTTGGGAGAATCCTGAAAAAGATTGGCCTCCATAATAAACATTTGAAATAAAAATTTCTGAAATAGGCATTTGTGCATAGGTTTTATATTTGAGATACTACTGGTGCTGCATTAAAATTAAATATACATCCTATGTATTTAATATTTTTTTTGCTATCAGTTACAGGCTCCCTTTAAGCTTTTTTTTAATGCATCCAATGGTTGGATTTTTTTTATTTTGTCCATTCTCCCTTCTTTATGATCTCCAGGAACTGTTAATAAATTTTTAAGGGATTGCATCAGATTAAATAAAAGAATGGGTGCATTCATTTATGTTTTAATGTGCACAGACCATGCTTTTCTTCTTGGCTAACTAGTGCGCATTTCTTCCAAAGTAGAGACTGTGAAATGAGATTTAGCTGCTTCTGTGTTAGGGAGTAAAGATTTGACATATCAGAGGCTAAAAGACAACCAAGGAAAACATGTAGGGCACTCACACACACACACACATACACAAGCATCTTTTCATAAATGACTCCCAGAGAAATGCATCAACAATATTTTTATAAGGAATGAACCCTTACCTTCATTGCAATTAATGCCGTACATCTTCTCTGATTGTCCTTTTAGTACCTCCCAGTTTTCAAGAGGAAATTTTTTGATTAGTTGATTACAATCAACTTTCTTCAATTTATTCTACATTTCTCAAAGTCTGCTAGTCTAAAGACTAATCCTTTTGAGCTACTACCTTTCCTACAAATCCTCAGGTGATTTCAAATCTGATGATATGATTACTAGACCCTAGATAGTCACCAACTTCCATCTTATTTATCATACTTGGTTCATTTCCTGGGACTAAAGGCCTGATTCATTAAAAATTATATGCCCCATTTAAGCAGGTTTTCTGCATACTTTACTCAGGAAAAAATGTTGAATGCATTTTTTTCACATAAAAGTATGTCTTTTTTGTGATTTATCAACCTTTATGCATAGTATATAACCAGATACCCTCTCTGTCTCACACCCTAGTGGTGCATAACTCCTGAAAAGGGTAAAGTTAGGTGATTAAAGACATCTTCTCAAAATGAAACCACAAATGACATCTACAAGGGAAAAATAATAAAATAATATATCATTTTTAAATATCAAACTATATACTTTATTGTAAATGCAAAAAGGTTTTGTTTTATAGTTTTTAAATGGTTGATTCAAACTATTGGAAGGCAGCCAGTTGTTTGCCTAGATTCACCTATGTTTCTTCTTTTAGAAACTTTTTGTATATATAACCACAGTCTAAAATAATTCTCACCAAAAAGGAATTGAGATAATTTAACCAGGAAAATATTAAATGGAGGTTTATTCTGGATAGCAAGGTTTACTTAGCTGAGAATAGTTACTTGCTATCCCATTACATACAACAATCTATCCCTATTTCTAGTTCCCATGCCTGGCATGTATATATGGATATAGAGAGAAGATATGAGTAGAGGTAGAGGTATATAGGCAGATAGACTCCCATTCTTGTCTATAGTTAACCTTGGAATTACAGACATCCCTTCCACATTGTTACTCTCCCCATCGTAGTTTCAATATACTGCAGGTTGGCATAAGAAATTAAATGGGAATTTTTGGAGAGTTTTAAGGAAGCCACAGACATGCAAAGACCAGAAGACAATACAGAAAAAGTTTAGAAACTCAGAATGCATAAAATATATGGACAGTGTTACATAATACTAGCATATTTTATCTTTAAATATCATAAATATACATATTTTCTTTTTAAAAGTTAAAATAAGTAAAACGTTAGTTTAAAAAGAGAACGTGAATACTAGCAGAGGACCCACAAAGGCTAGCAATGTAAAGATATCTTAATGTTGACCTACATATAGCCTATGACCAAATACTTAACTCAAATTTTACAAAAAGGTACTGTAAACATCCCATAAAAAAGAAGAATTCAGACTTTTCTGGTATGACAAATTTTCTGCAGATTTTCCAAATTGTGGGGGCACCATAGCTCTAACCCAGAGATATGGAAGGGATACTTGCATTTTCCACATAATATGTGTGTGTGCAGAACTTACTTCAGGTCTAATGTATATGTTTATGTCACCTGCAGACCAAAGAGAAGAGGGTTTTATCTTCCACAGAGGGTTCTTGTATCCAATTCAAGTATACAAGGTTAAATCCTAGGGAAGACTAGCCCCAAAGAGAACAAATCAAAAGTTAATTTCACCTTACTCTCTGCCTCGTTCACCCCTACACCAACTTGGCCATGGAAAATATGTCAAATAAAGCTTTGGTGTGGTTTGTTTTACTCTCTCCTGTGCCTTTGCTATTTCCTCACCTGGAAATACCCTCCATGCCTCCTTTCATCCTTATCATCTCTGCTTATCAAAAAAACCTGTACTCTTCTTTCATGAATCAGATAAAATAATGCTCTCTTCAGAAAAGACATTCTTTTCTTTTTCTATGACATTGCTCTCTTCTGGTTTTTCTTCTACCAGTTTGCTACTTTTCAAGCTCTTTTCTTGAATCTTCATTCATTCCCTGACCTTTAGTGGAAGTGGTATCCACTTCTTTTTTTTTACTTCTTTCTCTAAACCTCTCCTTTGGTGATCTGATTATCAACTTCCATAAATTCAAGTATAACCTCCATGCCAATGACTACTAGATAGATAGGCAAATAGACAGATAGAATATAGATGAATATAACCAGCTCTAACCTCTCCCCTGAATTCTAGTCCCTCATTCATGCTCATACAACTGTTGGATATTTCCTATCAACATCTCAAACCCAAATGTCCAAAATGGAAACTCATTTCTTTCCTCTACTAAATTTGACCCTCCCCAAATTTCTCCATTTGCATTCAAGACATTTAGGAAATATGGATAAAAATTGTCTTTCTTAAGGGCTAATTGTTCAGAAATTCTGATGTGAAGAGATAATAAAACTTTGACCACATACTCATATAGAGGAGGGAAGGTAGATCATCTGATTCTTTACTATGTATGAATCCAATCAAATGTCAAACTTTGTTGTTCAGTCATTTCATTCTGTCTGACTCTTCATGACCTCATTTGGGGATTTCTTCTTCTCCAGCTCATTTACAGTTGAGGAAACTGTGGCAAATAGAGTTAAATGACTTGCCCAGGGTCACACAACTGGAAAATGTCTGAAGTCAAATTTGAACTCAGGAAGATGAGTCTTCCTGACTCCAAGACCATCACTCTAGAGTCAGGAAGATCTGGATTCCAAATCAGCTTCATACATTTACTAGCCATGTGACCTGAAGCAAGTCACTTAACCTGTTTGCCTCAGTTTCATCATAGAGAGGATTAAATGAGATAACTATAAAGCACTTAGAACAGCTCCTGGCATATAGTAACCACTATATAAATGTTAGCTAATATTATAACAATTGTTATTATCATTGTGAAAAAGGCAGAATCTATCTTAAGCTGCTTCAGTGTCTAATTGAAGGTTTTGTAAATATAGGGTCCAAATTTAAAAGGAAAGTTCATAGAAAATTCAAATTGTGACTTTTTTTTACAAAGGTGATAATTTTCCTCTAGATCATGGTTACAAAACTTAATAAATTCCTACATTGCTTTCTACACAGATCTCAATCTGAGAAGCACAATTTCCCTTTTATTTTTGAAAGTTTGAAATTAAGGTTTTAATTTTATGCTCAGCATTGACAAATAAATTCTTTTAGTTGACCTTCATATCTGAAGGTTAGATTTTGAAGAGTACAAAATATTGGATCTTGGAGAAATAAGTTCTTTGGGCAAGGTATATTTTAAATCATTTAAAGGACTTTTTTTTAAGTATTTACTCAAACATTTATCTTCTTAGCCCTTACAAGCAAGCTTTAACTAACCAATGTCTAGACAGCATAGGATGAAATTCCCATTTAGTCTCTGTCCTCTCAGATTTGATTCATGGCTGGCTGAGATTGATTTCCATCTGCCATAAGAACCAAGGAATTTCCTTTCCTCTTAAACTTAATCTTCATTCTCCATATCACATCAAACATCAAAATCGATGTTGAGAACAAGCTGAAAAGAAGCAATCCTAGCAATCATCCTCCTAGTCACCTAGGTTGGAAAAAAAAAACTCATCCTTGGTTCTTTTCCTTTTCTTTTAAACCCATATTCAATCCAATCTTGTCAATATGATCTTTTCACACTTGCATTCACTCTATTTTATCTGTTCCTTCAATCCCATACAAATCTAGGTCCTCATCACCTATTGCTTAAATTACTATAATAGCCTCCTAATTGGTGTTATTTACTACCAGTTTCTCTCCTCTCTAAGCGATCCTCAAACTAGCTGCCAAAATCATTTCTGAAAGATGCAGAAGTGACCATTTTAATAACTCCAAAATCTTTAGCACTTCCCTACTGATTCTATATTCAACACTCAAGGTCTTCCATCATATGGATCTACTCTACCTTTCTAGTTTCATATCATATTATTTAGCTTCACAAGTGCTACATTTCAGTCAAACTGAACTTCTAGCTTTTCTCCAAAGTCAACATTCTATCTCCCAACTCTACCCAGTAACACAAGCTGTCTCCTGTGTGAAAAACACTCCTTCTTTATCACTGCTTCTCAAAATCTTCATTTTCCTCCAAAGTCAAATTATGATGTCATCTCCTTTCACAAAGTCTTTACTGAGGAATTGCTTGTCAACTCCAGGAGGGGGAAGGAAGAGAGGAGGGAGAAAACATGAATCATGTAACCATGGGAAATTATTTTTTAAATAAAAGTATAAAGATTTTTCAAAGTCTTTACTGGTTTCCCAGATGGTTGGTGTTTTCCATCTCAATTTATCTTGACCTGATTATTCCTGGGTATATTTGTATCGTTGCCCTTTCCAGCAGAAAGTCAACTCCTTGAAGACAAGATTTTGATCTTGTCTTTGTATCCCCAGGCCAATGTCTTGTTCAGAACAGGCGTTTTATGCATGTTTGCTGAATTAGATTGATTGAAACTGAATTAGAGAGAATTGAAGCCTTATCTGATTTTTTCCAACCAGCCTTGGTCTCTTCTTCCTCTGAACCTCTATCAAATTTTTGTTAAACCTTTTAATCATTGAATTTTGAAGCTGAAAGGGAATATAGAAAGTCAAGCTGTCCACTTTACATATGAGATCCTACAACTTTCCTTGGGCCACAAAGGGACAGAACCAAGGTCTTCTGACTCCCAAGCCACTGCTTTTGTCAGTATTTTTCACTTTATGCCTCATATTCTAGGTACTTGTCTAAATGCCTTGCCATCTCCCATTTGATTACAAGTCAAGTCCTGTGAGGACAAAAAGTATGTGTTGTTCATCTTTATAGTCCACATGGAACTATGGGAAAGTGCTTTGCTAATTGAAAGGCATTCAAAAATATCTACTAGATGAATTAGAAAGAAATCTTTTAATGTGTCCATGGCATTTGTTTCATTAAACACGTGTTCCTCAAGATCTTTATAAACCACAGGTAACATATTCATAATAGAATTTATCATGGAGAGATCTTTCACAATGTATATACAATACAGTATTTTATCTACTTCTTTGGGTAATCTATATTATATAATGGCATTATTAAAATCTTCAAAACTTGATTAAGTGTAAAAGTACATTTAGCAAGTTTTCAAAGTGCCATTGCAGAGGAAGATTTATCCAAAATGTTCCTTGTTTTAGGATTTTTCATGTCACATATCAGCAGAATAGCAATATATCAGAAAAGAAATGGTCCCCATTGCCATGTCTTGAGTTAACACTTGAAAAATCTCTTGTTGTTATAAAAAAGTTGAAACCAGGAAGATGAAGGCATCAACATCAGGGAAGTAAACAAGTCTAATCTCATCAGCAGAAATTTCTTTAGCAGTTATTGCTAAGATGATGAATCCACAGAAAAAGTTTATGTCTGTTAACGTCAGAACATCTGTTGAATACAAAATTGGAAGAAAAGAGCATAGAAAAATTCTATTCAATTCCTTGGCAAGCATAACCTAGCATAGCTGTCTCAAAATGTAGACCGTGTCTAACTTGCTTCAAACACCATTTGCGATCATTAAATATTATGTGATCCAAAGGTCCTGATTCCTTTTGCTTTCTAATCTTGACATTCCTGTTTCTGCACCTTCTAATCATAGCCCACCTTTCTTCTCATCTTAGAGTTAAAAGGGAACTCAGAAATCATCTAACCCAGCACCTCCTAAAGAATAAAATCTCTCTACAACACCCAATCCAAATAACAAAAATTAAATGAGTATAATATACCGTGCTGGGTAATGAGGACATAAAAGCTAAACAAAAAACAGTCCCTATATTTAATGGAGCTAACATTCTATTGAAAGGTAGAGGGACAATATATAAATAGATTAAGTAGATAAGTAACAATAAGAACTGCTGCTGGGCACAGGGAGTCTAGGACTATTTACTCTCTCTCTTTCTCTTCATATTAAGGGATCTCTTTCAGTCCTGGCCCATGCATTCATGGACTGGGTTCAGTTCAGGAGAATCCTGACCACCTAAAAGAGGGATCAGTCTCTTCGTTTCCCAGCATTGCTTGGCTATTTATTCCCCTATACACACAACCCCCATGGAAATTCCTTAAAGTTTATGTATGGGGTCATGTTTAGGGTCTCCCCAAAAGGCAAGAGCACAAATGTACACAGTGTATCCTCCAGATCAAGTATAAGACAGCTATTTATTTCCTCATTATGAAAGAAATAAATACTAAGCAAAAAAAAAAAAAAACTCACAAGCACACATATGAATGGACACAATAACATAACGATTTGTATATGCCCCGGGGAAGTTGAGTCATAAACATAGGACTATAGTATAAATATCAGAACATGAAATACTGAATAGACATAGTTATATTTCACCTCTGCTCTATGCTGGCTCTAGAAAGATGGGCTCCTTTTGGCACATCAGGCAGAGGATTAGACTCAGCTTCTCAATGGAGGTTGTCTTTCCCAAGAAACGTTATAGTGGATGGTGAGCGAGCATGATGTCCCAATGTCACAAGACTGTCTCCATGCCTGGACAAATCAATCCCAAGATCAAGGTTTGGTCACCTAAAATCATTCAAAGAAACACAAAACTGAAGGGGGAGCTGGGGCTTTGAGATAGTCTCAGGCTTGCCAAGGAGGAGCATGAGCTGAGAGCTGCCATGAAGATAGAGTGTCAAAGAAGAGTACCAGCTCCCTCTCTTAATGCTTCAGAGAAAGGTTCAAATCTCGACCTGATTTGTGTACTGGAAGAAAAGTAGCAAGAGAATCCCTCCCTTTTCAAAGATCCTCTGAGTCAGTAGTTCTTCCTGCTCTGTGGCCTGCCTTATTATCTATCTCTAAGTGCAAGGTCTGTCCACATTGGGAGCTTCTGGAAGTTTCTAGAGGACTCCAGTGCACAGGTACAACCTCTGCTACAAATATATAAGAATTTTTGGAGGGAAAGAATTCTAATAACTAGAGGGAAATGACTTTAGTGATGGAATGGAGGGTGGATTGGAGTGGGGAGAGACTTGGGCCAGCCAGACTTATTGCAATAACCCAGGAGTGAGGTAATAAGAACTTACACTAGAGTGGTGACAATATCACAGGGAAAAGAGTTTTTGGAAAGGTGAAATCCATAGGTCTTGGCTACTGATTGGACACAGAGGGTAAGAGAGAATGAGGAAAATAAAATGACTTTAGCTTGTGAGCCTGAGGACCTGGAAGGATGGTATTATCCTCTACAGTAACATGGGAAAAGAGGGGAGTCTTTGGGAAAACGATAATGAGTTCTCTCTGGGCATACTGAGTTTAAAATGTCTTTGAGATGTCTGGTTTGAGATATCTGAAAGGCAGTTGAAAATTCAAGGTCAGGGGTCAAAGAGAGTTTGGGGAAAGGTAGATTTGAGAATCATCAGCATAATGACAGTCATTAAATCCATGGGATCTGATAATATGACCAAGTGAAGTAGTCTAGAGGAAGAAGCAAAGAGAGCCAAGGACAGAACCCTGAGAGATACCTGTGGATCTGGAGAAGGATCCAGTAAAGGAGACAGAGAAAGAGTGGACAGATAGGTAGGAGGAAAAGCAGAAGGGAATGGTATCAGAAAACTTGGGAAAAAAGAAAGTATCAAGGAGGAGAACTTTATCAACATTGTCAAAGGCTGCAGAGAGATCAAAGAGAATGAGAATTAAGAAAAGGCCATTGGATTTGGCAACTGAGAGATCATCAGTAACTGACAGAAGCTCGAATATAAGGGAATAAGAAGAGAGAGAGAAGAAAGTGGAGGTACTTATAGCAGCCTTTTTCAAAAAGTTTAGCTTAACAAAGGACTGAAGTCATTGGAGGCAGAAGGGTTCAGTGAGGGGGTTTTTTGTTTGTTTTTTGAAAATTTTATTTAGTCAATTTAGAACATTATTCCTTGGTTACAAGAATCATATTCTTTCCCTCCCTTCCCATAGCAATTCCACCAGGTTTAACATGTGTCCTTGATCAGAACCTATTTCCATGTTGTTGATGTTTATACTAAGATGATCATTTAGAGTCTCCATCCTCAATTATATCCCCTTGACCCATGTAATCAAGCAATTGTTTTTCTTCAGTGTTTCTGCTCCCACAATTTTTCCTCTGGATGTGGATAGTGGTCTTTCTTGTAGATTCAGGGTCATTGCATTGCCACTAATGGAGAAGTCCATTACATTAGATTGTAACACAGTGTATCAGTCTCTGTGTATAATGTTCTCCTGGTTCTTCTCCTCTCTAAGTGAGGGTTTTTTAAGGATGGGAGACAAGGTTGTGTTTGTAGGTAGAAAGAAATGAGTCAATAGAGAGGGAAAAAATGAGTAAAAGAGTACAGGTGACAAAATCTATTGGAGGAGATAGGATGGAATGGGCTCATTTGAATAAGGAAGGGCAGGTTTAGAAATAAGAAGAATATAATGAGTTCTGTTTGGGACATATTATATTTGAAATGTCTACAGAAAACCAGAAAAAGACATACAGCAGGCAGATTACAATGAGGGAGTGGAATTTATAAGAAAGACTATAGCTGAGAAAAGAGAATCTAAAGGGGTACTTTAGATTGCTTCTTAGACAACTGGAGAATGTCTGAACAAATTGTTGTTTATAAATATAATGGAATATTTTTGCTCCATGAGAAATAATAAAAGCTAGTTTCAGAGAATTTATAAAAGGATAGAGATATTGCAAAGAAAAAAATTCTGAAAGACTTAAGAATTCTGATCAATGCGCAATCAACAACATCTTAAAGAGACCTATAATGAAACATATTGCCCACCAGGTCAAGGGGCAGATTTATATCACAGAAAGTGATATAAATATGACTATTGTGTCGATTAATTTTGGTTAACTATATTTATTTGTTATGAGATTTTTTTTCTTTCTCTTGGTAAATGGAGGCAGGTGGGCCAAAAAAGGGGAAGGAGAGTAATAATGATGAAAAAGAGGGACACAAATATTTTTTAAATGGCCAGGAGAGCATATTAGGAAGTAAATAATGAAGCATAGAACATGGAATCGTTTTGAAAGTAACATGTAGAAGCTAATATACTTTTAAAAAGTAAGCAATAGGAAAAAGAAATTCATGGTTTCTTAGAGAATTCTCTTTTTGTATCTTGCTATGCTTATGGAAATTGTCATTTTTTGGTGTTTTGAGTTCAGAATACAAAATTTTTCAATATAATTGAAAAGGAATCAAAAAGAAATGCTAGGAATGCATATATAAAAGTGAGAAGCATATGATTAGAGATGATAACCAAAACCAAGCAAGATAATGAGCTCATCAAAGGCAAAAGTATATATAGAGAAGTCCCAGACATAGTCACAAGCAGAAGTTCTTAACCTTGGTTCCATGGATGGAATCCAGGGAGCTTTGGATTTGCATGGGGAAAATGTTTTGAAAACTATTTCAACATAATCAATTTTATTTGTGATCCTGTATACTTTATTGTATGCATTTAAAAACATCAATCTGAAAAATCAATAGACTTCATCAGTCTCAAAGGTGTCTATGACCAAAAAAAATAAAAAAATCTTAAGAACCCCTAACCAAGAAAGAATTTTTTCTCCTTCACATTCAATAAGGACAATATCTGACAACAAAAGACAGATACCAACTATCAGTGACCGTAAGTCATTCTTGCAAATAGTATGAAAATGTTAGCCCATGGTTTTTCTATCAGTTGTTCAGAGGACTTCTTCCCAAAAGTACACAGTACATAAGTAATAAACTCAATGAAAAATTACTCTTTTCTACTACCGTTGCTCATCATAATCATTTTGACATTATATTTGTAAGACTGTCAACTATTTTATTAACATAGAAACCTAATCTTATAGACAGGAAAACTGAAACATTATTTTAAATGCCAAAGTGATACTGCTAGTGAGTGGGCAAAACCTTGATAATAAAATGTCCTCCTGTAGCCCAAGATGAACCTTCAGTCAAGAGAGAAACTGTAAGAAAGATTCTGAACAACTAAATTACTCAAAGCCTAACCATATTTTAATCTTTCAAATGCTGGCATCTTAAACAGTTTTAGTGCTTTCCTAATGTATCTGATCTCTTCTAAAATTGATCGTCCTTGACTTTATTGACAATATAGACTATATAACAGAAAGAAATGTTAGAGACGACCTAGTCCAACCCACTTAGTTTGAAGATGAGGGACCTTCAAAGTGAGGTAACCTGGCTAAGCTCACACACAAATTGAGTGAGCTGCACAGCAAAAGCAGGACTAGAATCTGTGTCTCCCAAATGTAAATCTCAAAATGGCACAATATGAACCTTCAAAACACCACCCACTTCTTAAAAGCATTGAGGAAATGCTCACAAAATGGAGAAAAGATGTTAGAGCAAACCCTGCAGAAGTAACACATAAGCATGAGTTTCTTTCTCTTTAAAACAAGTTCAATTTAACAGGTAAGAGGGGAAAAAATGTAAAGCCAATCCAACAAAGCATCTGTTCAGGACTACCAGCCTTAACCAGCTGTCTAGTAGAGTAAGGACTGTGCAGCCATAGCTTTCTTTTTGCAAAGTCCTGGGAAGCTAGTCAGAATGGAAAGCTGAATTACCATAGGAACATAGACTTTTGCATTTTTCCTTTCCTCATACAAACTTTACATGAGAACTACTAATAAGTATCACATTTCTTGGCTAAGAGAAAAATCTTTAGATGTTGATAACTTGGCATTATCCAAGGCTGGAAATGTGACAGCTTTAGAGCCCTCCTACTGGGTGCATCTCCTTCTACAGAGAAAAGTGGGGAAAGGATCAGTACAAGATAAGATGCTGCAACACACAGGATTCCAATTCTATCCTAATTCCAGCCAAGGTAAAAAAGAAAAAATTAATTCGTGATCTTTTTCTTAAAATATTAAAGAGACAGTATCCCTTAGCCAAACTCAAACCCATCTAGCCTCTCACATGACCATACTCCTACTTCATTGTGTTCTTTCAGGTTTTTCATAGTAATCACATTATCTTTCTCAGACCTGAATAGAATCATGTTGTTCTGTGCCTTATATGATCAATGGGATCCCAGTTATCCTGAATAAAAAGGAGCAGAGTCCAAATGAGACTAGTATACATGTAAGTGAATGAGGGTGACAAACTAAGAGGCCTGTTTACGTGCTTAAGGAATTTGCCAGACCAAGAACTGAAAATGAAGAAGATACTGAACAAATTATGATATTTTAATTTGATGGATATTAATCTTATTGTGCCATATCAATGCTAATTAATTACTAATTGAAGCAATAAATTAATTAACACTACATCTCTAGTATGCCTAATAATACTACTGTGCCATAAGAATTACAAAAAGGAAGGTTTCAGTGAAACCTAAGAAGACTTGCATAAACTGATGCTAAGTGAAGTGAATAGAATCTGGAGAAAAATCTATATATTCACAAAAACCTATAAAAACAAACAATTTGAATTCTGATCAATGGAATGATAAGTGATTATTTCAGAGGGTTGATAATAAGGAATACTACCCATCTTCTGTTAGAGAGGTCATGGACATAAAATGTACAGTGCAACATATTTTTTGGTCATGGTCAGTAGAATAATTTGTTTTGTTTGACTATGCAAAGTAGTTGCAAAGATTTGGGTTTTTTTTCTTTTTTAATGTTTGGGGTGGAAGAGGTAAGAGAGAGAAAAAATTGGTTGTTATTAATTGACAAAATATTTTTTTAGAAAGGAAGTTGCCATAGAGATTTCTTTCTAAATTAGATGAAATAGACAAAATTGAAATTGGAGAGGAGATACAGAGCTTTATCCATGGAGCAACGAAGGTAATACAATGAATATGGAGACAGAGGACATAGATTCAAATCCCCCCTCTCTTATTAACTGTGAGAGTGATCTTAGTCAAGTCATTTAACCTCTGTGAGGCTGAGTTTTCTCACTGGTAAAATGAGGGAGTTGGACCGCCTGGTCTGTGAGTTCCCTTCTGTCTCTTAGCAAATAACCATGACAATTTGCACCTTATTTGTCATTTTTCAAATAGTTTTGCAGAGATAATGCTTTCAAGGTCTATCTAATAGTAGTTATCCTTCCTCGAAAGTGTTGTTTCTTTCTTAAAGATTCAGGATTAAAAGAATTCTCTCAATTAGAAAACCTGTATTGGGGGTAGGAGATTGTTTCCCTGAATAGGACTTCTCTATTAATAGAGCTTTCTTTGTCGTGTTATCGTTCTTACTCCATATAAACAAAAAATAAATAGAAATTTAAAAAGGCAAAAGATACCTATAACAGATTCCTCTGAACTAGAAGAAAAATTTCACTATATCTTCATTTCAGTGAAGTAAAAAGCTGTAGGTACGATGTGATTATATTGTGCAAAAGAAATAAATAATAGACATTTTAGAATTTAAAAAGTAACATATTTTAAGGAGATGATTCTGAAACAATCCAAAATATTGAAATAAAGGTGTATATTCCTTCTAACAAACAATTTGAACTCAGATCAATGCAATAATTAACTGTGAATATTTCAAGAATACTAATAAGGAAGGGAATTACAAGTTCATCCATGTATGTCCATTCAATGCCACTCTAAGCTATGTGCCACCATAAATTTACTATGTGGAATTCACCCAACATTCTAGGGACCCTCTTCATATTCTTCTGAGTAGTTATATATCAATAAAATAATCAGACTGCCAGAGATTGTAATTTTCTTTACATGATTGGCCCATCTGTTTGGTTTTTTTTAATCAAATAGTTCTCTAATAACATCCTTCACAATGCTACCCCTGCATGATTGTTCATGTACATGGCACTAAAGGCTGCTCATACCCACAATGCACCTCTCCATTGATCTTTGTTCTGCAGTATTCCTGGTAAGCTCACCAGAAAAATACTGCTATTAAATAGGTCTTTGTTTCAGAAAGAAGCTTCAGTTCATTAAAAGACCTGTTAAATTTCTTATATCAAAGGATGATAAAACCATTATTTTGATTATTCTCTCCTGTAGCTGATGAAAATACTTTCAGCATAAGCAGCTTATTTATGCTTAGACTCATTCCTCTAAAACACAAAAGTTCCACATATTTGGCCCCCTTGCCCTGGAGAAACTTTAAATAACTGATACTAAAAAAGAAAAAAATGCTATGTGATGGAGATTCAATTACCTAATTATTATTAAATTTCCTAGAAAGAATTAGAACCCCATACTTCTCTTATAATGATGAAGCTAAAATGGCAAAAGCGGGAAGTAATTTTAGGGTTTTCATTATGTTATCTATTCAACAATCTCTGGATATCTCTGGCTATGAATTAATATCTTGCTTAAGCAGGACTGCTCTCCTAGCAAGAGGAGTGCTACCTTGAGCAAATGAACCTGCACACTTGAGGTTAAAAGAAGATTGCTTCACTGCATTTTGTTGTGCAACTGTTCGCATATATTCCTACAACCTCATTGGGAGTTATTAATTTCAAAAATAAAATACCATTTTGAAAAAAATTTTACTCACCCTAACTTTGTCATATTGCATGAAAATTCTATTTCCAGATCATTTGTTCAGGCTACTGTTAAGATTGTCAAAGCAGTGAATTTATTCCTCTGAGGGCTACTTCGATTCACTAAGTTAAGCATTGTTGGGAATAAAAGATTTAGGGATTTCTTTTTTTATTCACCAGACAATATGCTACTATTCTATGCACAGTTCAAATAGTGGGATAAAGTTTATTCTTCTCTAAGCTGCTGTTTTGGTCCCTTCCAGATGTTATATATTAACAACTGGGCATACCTATGGGGTACCTATCAATTGAGGAATAGCTGAGCAATTTATGATATATAAATAAAATGGAATAGTAATGTGCTGTAAGAAATGACAAAGAAAATGATTTCAAAGAAACCTGGGAAGACTTGGCATGAATTGGCAGATTAAAGTGCGAAAAACCTGAAGAAAAATATATACAGGGTCAACAATATTCTAAAGACAAACTACAAAAGGTTTAGGACCTCTGATCAGTTTAACTGACCAACTACTATTCCAGAGACTCATGATGAAAGATGCTACCCACCTCCAGATAGGTAAAGGACTCCGAGGGCAGGAAGAGGTGTATTGTGGTGGGGAGGAGGAGGACAGGGAGGAGTGGCATGCCTAATGCTGACCTTTGTATTACTATACATGATTGTAAGAGAGATTTCTTTGGTTTTTCAATGGAGGAGGATTAGAAGAGAGAGAAAAAGCAGATTTTTGCTGATTAAGCACATCTATTTAAAATGCATTCTAGTTCTACCTACAGGTCTCAGATGTCCACTCCAATCAACATATTGAACGTTTATGAAGACAGTAACTCCCGATTATCCCAAATATTGTTGTGCAACAATCACATCAAACCAATCAGACACAATAAACCTAAAGCTGCTATTTCTGAATTTCAGACCACTGGTATCATAATGTAACAGATGGAGCAGTGAATAAAGCACTGGATTTTGAGTCAGAAAAACTCATCTTTAATGAGTTCAAATCTGTGC
Organism: Monodelphis domestica; assembly: GCF_027887165.1. NCBI lineage: Eukaryota > Metazoa > Chordata > Mammalia > Didelphimorphia > Didelphidae > Monodelphis > Monodelphis domestica. The sequence continues at coordinate 161,234,571 of NC_077230.1, forward strand.
AAGTCACTGAAGTCTATTTGCCTCTGTTTCCTCATCTGTAAAATGAACTGTAAAAGAAAGCAACATGCCACTCCAGTATCTGCCAAGAAAACTCCAAATAGGGTCATAAAGAGTTAGACATAACTAAAATGACTGAACAACAAACACCATAATGTAAACAGAATGCTTAGGCTGAAGACTGCTTAACCTAAAATCTATAGTCAATAAGATTCTATCACCTCGTGAATGGATACAGGCAAATGACCAATCAATTCCATTTTTGTTTTGTTTTGTTTTGTTTTAAACAGCCAGAATGATTCTAAATTAAGCAACTGGTTGACTAACAGAATTTTTCATTTGTAACTAGTTGATTTGCTGTTCTGATATTATAACCAATATACTAAGGCTTTAATTTGTCACAGAAATTGAATATACTTCAATATTTAAATGGCAATACCATAATGTGGTTTAGCTCCTAATTCAATTCACTAATAATATTCTCTATGAAGATTAGCAACAAACCAAGAATGGATGGCAGACATTTTTTTAAAGTAGTTGTATGACTACTCCAATTCTGAATTCCTGGCGACAATTAAAATCTGCTTAATCCTCAGTGGCTGAAATACTCCTACCCCTTAAGCCCTTTCCATCCCAGTAATTCTAAACCCCTATCTATCATTATTCAAACACCATTCTCTGTCCCCAAATGATCCTTCCTTTATGCCTATCCCCCTCAACTCAACCCTCCCCTGCTATGTCCCACTCTAAAACTACCCACCCCTTCCAGTGTGTCCTTTAGAATGCCTGCTCTATAGGTAAAGTTACTGTCATATTAAACCTCTTGCTTTATCATTCTTCTCATCTTCTTGCACAAACTAAGAGCTGATTCCCTCCTAATGACACAGCTTCCCTGGGTACTTTTTTATTTAATTTTTTTAATTTTAATTTTTTAATCAATTTAGAACATTATTCCTTGGTTACAAGAATCATATTTTTTCTCTCCCTCCCCTCCCCCCACCCTTCACATAGCCTACACACAATTTCATTGGGTATTACATGTGTCCTTAATCAGAATCTATTTCCATGCTGTTGATGTTTGCACAAGGATGATCATTTAGAGTCTATATCCCCAATCATATCCCCCTCCACCCATGTATTCAAGCAGTTGTTTTTCTTCTATGTTTCTACTCTCACAGTGTTTCCTCTGAATGTGGATAGTGATCTTTCTCATAGATCCCTCAGAGTTGTTCAGGATCACTGCACTGCCCATAATGAAGAAGTCCATCACATCCGATTGTACCACAGTGCCTCAGTCTCTGTGTACAATGTTTTCCTGGTTCTGCTCTTCTCACTCTGCATCACTTCCTGGAGGTTGTTCCAGTCTCCATGGAATTCCTCCACTTTATTATTCCTTTGAGCACAATAATATTCCATCACCAACATATACCACAATTTGTTCAGCCATTCCCCAATTGAAGGGCATCCCCTCATTTTCCAATTTTTTGCCACCACAAAGAGCTCAGCTATGAATTTTCTTGTACAAGTCTTTTTCCTTATTATCTCTTTGGGGTACAAGCCTAGCAGTGCTATGGCTGGATCAAAGGGCAGGCAGTCTTTTATCGCCCTTTGGGCATAGTTCCAAATTGCCCTCCAGAATGATTGGATCTGAATTGATGTGAATTGTGAATTCACTTGTTGTGTTGTGTTGTGAATTCAACTCCACCAGCAGTGCATTAAAGTCCCAACTTTGCCACATCCCCTCCAGCATTCTTTACTTTCCTTTGCTGTCATGTTGAACAATCTGCTAGGTGTGAGGTAATACCTCAGAGTTGTTTTGATTTGCATCTCTCTGATTACCTAGTTACTTTTTCCAGCACTAATTGTACTTCTCACTCCCTCCTCTCCATGGTGATAGCGACAGAGTTAGAATATTCCTTGCTCCCGGTTGCTATTTCCAAGCTTTCCCTCTACCATCATCACTTGGTAACCTCTCCTCCTTTGAGGCTCATTCAATCTATCTTTACCACCCAATCAAGACTCTTGTAACTGTTATCTACTGAACACCAGGATGTTTTCTTTCCTTCTTCAACAAGTTCAGTACTTGGCCCAGAATCTTCCTCTCCTCTTCAACTCTTGCCCTCCTACTAGGACACTTCACTATGTCTATTTTATATTCCCTCCCTTGATCCTGGAGGTTATTAAGGGGCTATGAAAGTTTAACTTTCTGTAATCAAGCTAACAACCATATCATCCATCTAAATCTCTTCTCTCCAAAATTACCAATAATCTCTTAAATGATTAATCTAGTGACCTTTTCTCAAACCTCCTTCTTCTTGACCTCTCTAAAGCTTTCAATGCATGTAATCACTCTCTTCTTACTGATATTCTCTAATTTTGGGGACACTGCTCTCTCCTTGTTCTCCTACATGTCTGACTTCCCCTCAGTGACTATTCCTGGATATTTACCCAGATTATTTCCACTAACCCTAAATGTCCCCTAAAACTTTACACTAAGTATTCTTCTATTCTCCCTCTAAATTATTTCAATTGGTGATCTCATCAGTTCCCAGACACTGAATGACATCACTTCACAAATGATTCTCAGATCTATTTTTCCAACTCTGACTTCTTATATGACATCACCAGAATTAAGAATTAAGAATTATTAAGAATTAATATTAATTCAACATATCCAAAAGATAATTGATTATCTTTCCCCAAAACCACCCTCTCTGTTTCTCCATTATTGTCAAAGGTCCAACATTCTCTCAGTCACTCAGGCTTACAACCTAGGTATCATTCTTAACTAGTTACTTTCTCTATACCCAATTAGTTGCAAAGTCTTGACTTTGTCTTTGTAATATCTCTTATCAATGTCCCCTTATTTCTAATAATCCTGGTATAGGCTTTTACTTAGCCTGTTGGTTCATCTCCTTGTCTCGAGACTCTCACCATTCCAGTCTATCCTCCATTCAGCTGTCAAATTGATCATTCTAAAGCATATATCTTGCCATGTTACTCCACCCCTTTCAATAAACCTCCATAGCTTCCTATTACTACAGAATCAAATACAATACTCTCTGTTTGCCTTTTAAAACTTTTCATAGTCTGTCCCTTTCCTTCTTTTCCAATTTCTTTGTACTTTACTCCTCTACACATATTCTCAGATCCAGTGATGTAGTGTCACTGGCCTCCCTGTTTTTCCTCATTTAGTATATTCCATCTTCCTGTCACTTAGAGTTTCACTGCTGTTCCTTCTGCCTGAAAGTCTCACCCCTCCTCATATCTATCTCTTTGTTTTCCTGACTTCCTTCATGATCTGGCTAAAATCCCACCTCATAAAAGTTTCTTTAATTTATTCTCTTTATATCATTTCTTACCTGGCTACACTTCCTTGGTACTTCTCTGCCACACCCCTAGTCAAGTACCCTCTCATCTTCTCCCACTCATTTCAGCTTCCTTTTGTGTGTTGTCTTAACTCCCTCTCCCTCATTAGATTGTAAGCTCCTTGAGTTCAGGACTCGTTTTTTTATTCCTAGCCCCAAAGTTTAGCACAATATCTGGCTTATAGTACATGCTTAATAGGTGTTTATTGACTTATTAGGTCTTGCTTCTATTTATATAGTTGTTTCCATGTAGGGAACTAGAAACTCCTTGAGTGCAGGAACTATATTTTTGCTTTTCTATATGTAATAGAGATATGAATTGACCTTCTCCATTTTGACAAATAACAGTTCCAGTCAGCTTATTCTTTATTACATTTATTTCTTTAGCTTTAAGCATAGTGACTGGTACATAATAGGCACTTTACAAATGCTTGTTGACTTGACTTAAATTGATTGACTGTCCTTAAATATTGGCAAGTGAGTTAAATAGCTGCAAATCCATTTTAAAGTATTTTTAATGTGTAAATGTTATTTTTGGTTGGCAAAAAGTTATACCTTTCTCATTAATTTTTTTTAATTCTATATAGTCCAATTTGGTAAAAAAAAAGATATAGAGGGGTTTTTTCCTTTAAACTTTATTTTAGTAAATTCTCATTTCAACTGACCTGGGATTTCATTGGTGTTATATTCTTATATATTATATATTATATTCTTATATATTATATTCTTAGGGTACATCCTGACCTGCCCATCCATAGTCATGCAGCTAGTAAGTATCAAATGGAGGGAGGCGCATTTGAACCCTTCTCCCTACTTCTATCTTCATCAACACTCTATTCCCAAGCCGATGTTGTTTCTCCAGAAGAGTAATAAAGCTATGAAAAAGGCAAACATACAATAGACATTTGTCTATTGCCCTTTACACCCCAAAAAGTTGGTACAAGTTAAAATATTTCAAGAATATAATAAAACACAATTGTGATAAATTTAATGTTTCCTGGAAATTGTGTTTCTTCCAACACCTCCTCCTTGTCATAGACTTGGTAAACCTTCTCAAACTCACCATTGGCTCAAATTTATTATAATTTTGTAGTTCTGGAAATTAACATTTTAATATAATTTTGTAACACTATAGAAGCATTTAAATATTTGTGCTCATATGTACATAAATACATGCAATGTACTACACCACAACTTTTAGTCTCACTGAAACTTATCATGGTCTGTCCATCATTTTCTGAGGGTTAAACATAGCAGAATAAAATAGAGTTCAAGTCAAGAAAGATCAGACCTAGTGCTCCAAGGTTGTGGCCCATTTCTCTGACTAAGCATTAAGTAGTAATGCTCTATCTCCATTCAATTGTCAGTCTGTACAGAAATCAATTACATAAAATGATGCTAAAAACCCCTGGAGTGTAAGAAAAGTCAGGCCAACACCCTCCCATCCACTCCAGATAGGGACAGAATAAACATGATGTGGAATCTGGATTATGGGTTCAGTTAAATTCAATCAATGCCTGAATATTTGTTTAATTCAATCAATGTCTGAATATTTGTTTCCTGAATGTTTGTTAAATATTTGCATGGGGGAATCAGGTTAATTGATGCATAAAAGTGGTGTGACTTCAAAGAATGACTTTCAGTATAATTAGGAAAGTTAGTTATCAACTGGCAAAGCTCTTTCTGGGAGTGAATTACTGCCTTCCACTGAAAGGAAGAAAAGATTGAACATATATCCTGAAAAGGTTTTTGCATGTGAAAATTGGAGATTTTCTCTGCAATAATTCTGTGATCAAATATTAATGATACATTGGTATATTTTGGGTACATGAGGCTTATTTGTTCAATTTTGCTGTTGGAAATAATAGGACTACGGGGGCTGAGATTTAGAGTTAGAAAGGACCTTGGAATCCATCTAGTCCAACCCCTCCTTTTACTGAGAGAAAAATTTCCTCTTTTTAAAAGCTATTTAAGTATATCCCTTTTTAATGAAAATTTTTCTGGCTAGTTCTCTTTTTGAAGGATTCTTATATTTATCTGTGCTCAAGGATAAGATTCCATTTGAGAGAGGAATCGATCTGTACAGTTGGAGGCAAATTTTAACTTCTTTGCATCTGGACCAGCAAGATGTGTCATTGAAATAGTCTGAAGAATTAGTTCTGATCACAGAAAGGGGACACACAGTTATAATGGTTGACTGGTGTGTAATGAAGTTAGCCAGACTGCCACTAAGGAGTCTGCCTGGCCCCTGCCTTTGTGTATGACTTCTGAATGACTGGCCAGCCCTGTGAGACTGACAGCTGTCATCTGTCAATGAATAGGTCAGATGTCGTTGAGGAAGTTGTCAGAAAAGCTTGCAGTATTTACGACTGGGGAAAAACTGAAGGCTGCTTAGGGGCACAGGCCAAATCCCTGAAAAGGAGCTTTAAAACAAGAATATTTCCCTTCCCTTTAAGTAGAAATAAGGGAAACCCACCCAAACTTTCACCTAAAGGATTTTAGCAGCTATTGTAACCTCAAAAACTTCAGGTACGGTCATAACAGGGTCAAGGGCCTTAAATATAGGCAGAAGAGAAGGTTGCCTATGTGATATGATGAAAGAAAGTTCCCTCCATACCTCCCCCATCCTTAAATGCCACTAGACCTAAAATCTTGCCAGCTAGGTGGCATAAGAGATAAAACACAAGAAAATCCAATTATAAATCTGGCATTTACTTGTTGTGTAACACGAGGCAAGTTACTCAAATTATTTCTGCCTCAGTTTCCTTATCTGTAAAATGAGAATAATAGCACCTATGAGAATTAAATGAAATATTGTAGAGTGTTTTACAAACTTTAAAGCAATATGTAAATACTTTATTATTGCTACTATTATCATTTACATTTCATTTCTTTGGACTAGGCATGGTCTCTTCTTTTAAAATACAAATAGCTCAAGGGTGGGGCTCCGGATCTGAACCCAGGACCTCCCATCTCTAGGTCTGACTCTCAGTGCACTGAGCCACCCAACTGCCCCCTGTTATTACTTTTAATAGGAAAAACTCAGAGATATAATGATGAGTGGAAACCTCCCTAGAGCTGTGGACACTATACAAGAGCTGAGGAATTACTATTTAGTAAAGAACCATCTCTAGAACAAAGAAACATACACACACAAATATACATAGACATGTTTGCAGGTAAAAAAAGAAATATCAGAAAATTTAAAAAAAAAAACATACACAGACCTGCAAACACATGAGTGTCTATATGTATATGTGTATATAGAACCCATGCATATGTGTCTGTATGTAACATATAAGGCATAATCCCTTCTTTTATGGAGCTTAATAATAATAATTTATAATAATAATAGCTAGCATGTCGATGGTGCTTCAAATTCTGCAAAGTGCTTCATTCAGAGTATCTCTTTTGATCCTCACAACAACCCTGAGAGGTAGGTGGTCTAACCAGCCCCATTTTATAAAACAGGGAATTATAGCAAAGAAGCTAGGCAATCTGCCTACTATCATGAAAGTATATGAGGCCAGGGCAGCTGGGTGACTCAGTGAGCCAGATCTGGAGATGAGAGATCCTGGGTTCAAATGTGACCCCGGCCACATCCTAGCTATGTGACCCTGGGCAAGTCACTTCATCCCATTGCCTAGCCCTGATCTCTCTTCTGTCTTGGAGCTAATACTTATTATTAATTCTAAGACAGAAGGTAAAGTTAAAAAAAAAGACTATATGAGCCCCAATTGAAACTCAAGTCTTCCTGACTCTAGGTCTAGTGTTCTACCCACTGTGCCTTCTGTCTAATTCATTCCCAAATCCTGTATTTGTTTCCCTGCTACATCTTTAACACATACCATCTTTCCACATACACAGCCATTATATTAAGGCAAGTCCTTGTCATTTATTTTAGTCTATATTCTTACTATCGCCTTCTCTCTGGCCTTAAGTTTTCAATTTCCTTCCCACCCCAATATATCCTCTGTGCAGTGGCCAAAGTAATAGTCCTAAAGAGTAGGCTGACCAGGTCACCCCCAATGATTTAATAAGCTCCAGTTGTTCTCTATTACTTCAAGAATCAAATATAAATAGGTATATGATTAGGGGTTTGGGTTTTAAAGATTACTCTTTTATAAAAATGAATAATATGAAAATGGGTTTTGAGTGATGACTTGTATCTTATTCCACCCAGTGGAATTGCTTGTCAGCTCCAGGAGAGAGGAGGGAAGAGGAGAGAAAGACAACAAGAATCATGTAACCATGGGAAAATTGTTTTTAAAATAAAATTTAAATTTAAAAAAAGAATCAAATATAAAGTCCTTTATTTGTCATTTACAATTCATCATATGCTCATCCATTTATCCCTTTACAATCTTCTCTTTTTTGCCTTGGTATTCTTTTGGTTCTCTACCCAGGATACTACATATCCCATCTCCATGTCTTTGTATTGGTTGTTCCTCCTACCTAGAAAGCTTTCTCTTCTAAACTCTGACTCTGAGCATCTTTGGCTTCTAGGATTTAGCTCAAACATCACCTCCTCCAGAAGACCTTTCCAGATTCAGATTCCCTCCTCCCCCAGCTACCAGGGTCATCCTCTTTCAGGTGACTTTCCACCAACTCTGTATTGGTCCTGGGGGTTATGATTTATATGCGTATTGTCTCGTCCCATTAGAATATAAGCTCTTTGAGGTCAGAAATCATTTTTTCTTTTTCTTTGTATACGTAACACTTAGCAGAATGCCTGGCACATCATAAATGCTTAATGAATACCTGTTGATTTATTGTTGATTATATGTAATATATATACCATATATAAAGATGGAAAGTGCTTATGTAGTCTAAGCCATAATTACTAGATCCTAAGGAGAGGGATGATGTGCTAGCTAAACATTTTTGTCTCTCCCAAGCCCAGCACAATCCTCAGCACACAACAGGCACTCAATGAATTCTTATTGAATTGAGTTAAAATGAGTAGTATGGAAGAGAGATTTGCATGCCTTGTAATTATTTCTCTCTTCCACATTAGGGAAGAAAAAAAAATTCAAACCTCTAGATCAGGGGTCCCCAAACTACGGCCTACGGGCCACATGCAGCCCCCTGAGGCCATTTATCCAGCCCCCACTGCACTTCCGGAAGGGGCACCTCTTTCATGGTCAGTGAGAGGAGCACTGTGTGTGGTGGCTCTGCAAAGCGTAGCATCGCTCACATACAGGACTACTTCCAGTGACATAATCCTTTGTGTGGCACCTTATTCTGAGAGTAACTGAATGAGAACAAGGTGCCACGCAAAGGATTATGTGGCTGCACAATGGAAGATGTCAGCATGGTGAGCAGCAATCTGGGGGTGGGGATTCTGCAGTGTATATACTGCTGCCTGGTATAATGGTGGCAGTGATGGGCCTGTGCAAGGTGTGACAGACCCATCATAGCCAGCTCTGCATCCTCCACTATCCCAGACAGTGCTATACAGTGTCACAGGTCCAGCACCACTTCCAGTACTGTATATAGGCATCAGATAGCGATGATCTGGCCTATGACATCAGCGGTGGGCCTCTACTATGAGAAGCACACCACTGCCACTGGGTGTTTTATAAGACACCCCCTGTTTTGGGGGGTCAAATTAATATAAGATAGTGTCTTATTTTCAGGAAAACATGGCCCCTAGGAGCCATTATGTTGTGTATCTGGGGGAGTATAGTTGCCATTGTATTATGTGGGGGAAGTAAGGCATGTGTTTTTCATATTATGGTCTATAATTACATATCCATAAATACAGACCGCAAGAGGACACACACTAGTGTCATGCCTTCTTTTTTTTCCTACTATGGAATCTGATCCCATGGATCTTACCCATGAGATAAGATTCCTGTGTGAGTTCACAGATCGCAATGCAGTTCACACAGGGTAGTGTGAACTGGAAAGGTGGTGGAGGAACCAGCTCTGTAATCATGCTGATTCCCACACCGCACCAGTGTGAACCTGAGGTAAAAGTGGAGTTCCACCAATATGGCCACTGGTGAGGCTGATATGATGTGGACTTGGAAGGCTGCATTGATGGACGCAGATCAGACTGCATTGATGGGCAGTGCAATATGTATGTCTCTGTGTGGGCAAAATTATTGTTGGTATATTGTTTTTGGAGCACCAACAAGCACTGCTATGTAGTAAATCACTGAAGTGGGACTCTGTTAGGAAAATTGTGGTATCTTGTGTTAACTTCATTAGAGCTAATGCACTAAACCACAGACAATTTCAGGAATTTCTGTCTGAGCTAAATGTTGCCTATGAAGATGTTCTGTACCACACAGAAGTCCATTGGCTGAGTTGAGGGAGAGTTTTGAGACATTTCTACGACTTATTTCCAGAGATTACAGCTTTTATGCTTTCAAAATACAAAGAAGTACCAGAGCTCAATGATGCAGAATGGAAATGGCACCTCTCTTTTCTGGCAGATGCAAAAGAGCTACTCAACAGTTTCAATGTGTAACTTCAAGGAAAAGGGAAGCTCATATGTAATATGCGATCACATGTGAAAGCATTTGAAGTAAAATTAGACCTCCTTATCAAACAAGAGAAGTAGGAAAATTTCTGCCATCTCCCCTTAACTCAAAATCTGTTAGCAGAAAAACCCTTGATTGCATTCCCAAAAGAAACATGTGTAGATTCACTGGAAAAATTGCAAAAGGAGTTCTAATTCAGATTTAAAGAGCTTCATCTCCACGAACAGGACATACAGCTTTTCCGTAACCCATTTTCTATCAACATTGAAAATATGGATACAATTTACCAAATGGAACTGGCTAAACTACAGAATGGTGACCCTCTGAAAGACATATTCAAGTCAAGAAACTTGCATAATTTCTATGCATCTCTCCCCTCTGAGACATATCCTAATCTCTAGGAACTATGCACTCAAAATGGCAACCATCTTTGGCAGCACTTATGTCTGTGAACAGACTTTTTCCAGAACGAAACATCTGAAATCTCCAATCAAATTTAGACTAACTGATGCACACTTGCATCACTTGTTATGGTTAGCAATGACAAATATGGAACCAGACATTAACCATCTCATTAGCCAAAAGCAGGCCCATAGTTCCCATTGAAATACTGGTCTATTGATTTAAATTTGCTTGTTCTTTATTTTAAATATCATGTTTGTTTCCATTTTGTTTTGTTTTTTACTTTAAAATAAGATGTGTGCAGTGTGCATAGGGATTTGTTCATAGTTTTGTTTTGTTTTTTATAGTCTGGCCCTCCAACGGTCTGAGGGACAGTGAAAAGGCCCCCTCTGTAAAAAATTTGGGGACCCCTGCTATAGAGGTAGAAGAGAATTATCTTAATGATACTTATCCAAAAAAAAGGGGGAAGCCAAGATCATAGTAAACCAAATATAGAATAAGAATATTGTTGTTTTTAAAGTAGTCATGGTACTAAAAAAATATAACTACTTCATAAGGCTGTTGTGAAGAAAGAAATTTATAAACCTCAAAGCACTATAAAAATATTAGTCCTTATTACTATGAACATCTTGTTCTCTCCAAAATTATTGCACACTCTATTTCCTCCTCCTAGACACTATGATATATTCAAGAGTATATTAGGCTCATAATTATCTATAAGGATCCCTACAGGTTTTCCTAAGGTCTTAAAGGCGCATGGCAGGCTAGTCTAATTTCTCTTTAAAAGGCATTGAAATGCTCTTCAAGGTTTAATTGACTCAAAGAACTAAAGTTCAAGCCATTGAATAGTTTCCTGGTGACTTAAGTGCAAAAGTCAGCCTACAAAGAATAAGAAGCTCCTCCCTTGGTACTGCTGCCTGCTACCGTGTTAAATGCAGGGAAACTGATACAACTCAGTCCATGTTGTATCCTTCCAAATATCCTGTTAATGCTATTGATGAGTGAACTTCCTGTTATTAGCTTCTATATCTAAGTGTTTCATTTTCTTCTAGTCCTGAATCTGAACCATCAGGCTGGCCTAAAACAGACCTGGCCCAAAACACTCATGTTAGGGAAAGCCAAGTAACAAGAGAATTCTAACTGATGATACGCTGAAGACTGGGGTTTTCAAATTGCTTGGAGTGTCCATATCATTCATAACTGATTCTGGGTTAACCTGCCAACTCTAGCTTCCCAGAAATAACATCTGTGGAAAAGTGACAAACAGATACTTGACAAGGTAAGGCAGTCAAGTTGGAAATGACCATATCAGCCACCTTAAAGAACAGCCTGAGAAAGGCTGAGAAGTCTTGGGTAAGTGTCTATGAGTTGCATTTAGAATTATCATATTCAAGTTTTTCTTTTCTTAAACAAGTTGGGAGAAAGTCCCATCATACTCTGGGGAAGAATAAGCTAAACAGAACTGAATTAAAGTTTATTTGATTGATCAACCAGTGTGCTAAGAAGCAATCTGTTTCCCAAGTCACATTATCTAACCTGCTTGAATGGGATATGGCTTGGACTGGCAAATGAACTTTATGTATTTGATGTATAGATATGGAATATGTCGGGCCTAATCTAAAGAAAACAAATTAGGTCATATCAAACTGGACTAGACAATTCAACTAAATTCCATATCATTATTTATCATCTGAATTACATGGATCAAGATTTTAAAAATCTAAAATTTTACCTTTCACCAACACAGATAATTCCTTAAATCTTTGTTTGGTAGTCTCCATGAGTTGCTGAGGCCAAAAAGAAAATCCTCACCCACTGGCTAACTTTCTGGTGATATACTTCTCTCAACTTAGTTAGCTATTAAAGAGGAGGATGCTTTCCCTGTATTCCCCAGTGCCCCTCTGGACTGGTACTATTCACTCAAGCTAAGACACTAGCCCATCCTGGACTGGGGAGAAAATAAGGATATATCAACCCAATAATGGATTTGGTGTCTTGAGGTTTGATTGATTGAATTATCTCAATTCCTAGCGAGAACCTTGGAGTAGGAAGGAATGAGGTCCCTATTTTAAAGTTCCATAAACTTCTAGAGAGTTTTGGTTGGGGTAGAAGGGGAAATAGGATGGAAGGAAACCTGAGAAATTAGTTACTTATTAATTTTGTATCTCCTTCATCTCACTATTCTTAAAGAAACCAAGGGCTGGACTCTCCCTGCTGCCTCAAAAATACTTCATATTGGCTTTGAATTTATTTTTTATTGATTCATATATATATACATATATATATGTGTGTGTGTATGTGTGTGTGTGTGTGTTTCCAATAGGATAATGATAATCATAATTGTATTTACATAATCTTTAAAGTTTGAAAAGTTCCAATATATACTATATGTTAATTCTAAGGCAGAAGAGCCATAAGGGCTAAGCAATGGGGGTTAAGTGAATTACTCGGGGTCACACAGCTAGGAAGTATCTGAGGCCAGGACCTCCCATTTCTAGGCCTGGCTCTCAATCCACTGAGCCACCCAGCTGCCCCCTCAGACAATTCTAATTGTGTGACTAAACTACAAAGTCACTTTCAATTCTTTGAGTTCTATTTGTATATAGTATATTTAAAAATATCTTTAAAACCCAATGGGAAACCCAAATGTTATCAATACCTAGGCTAGGCATGCAACAAATATGTTTCCACAAATAATGTAAATATAATCACATATGGATCTAAATCCACCCCAACAGCCTTTGGGGGATTAAAGACTGGTCTTGAAGGGGAAATAATTCAGGAATGAAGCCCCTGAAATCACACTGACCCTCAAAAGAAGGAATCCAGCATTGAACACAGTGACAAAATGAAGAACCTTATGCGCCATTCAAAAAGAACTCAAAAACGGTGGAAGATGTTACCACCTACAATAAAAGATACTTTACCTGTCCTCACAACAGCCTCAAGACAGGCCTCTTGCTCCTAACATAAGAAGGTAGTTGTTTTTAGCTCTTACTATGTGGCTGATGATTGGAGACTCTCTACAAAAATGTTTATTTGCAAACACAAAAATTATCCATATGTTGGTAGCTAAAATAACTTACAAATTATTGGTAATTCTGCAAGACCATAATCTTGTGTAGCTCTGTGGCTAACTAACAAAACCTCTGTCATATGATAAGATGACAAGAAATTCAATAGCTGGGTTATGCCAGGCCAAAGGATGTGTCATTCATTTCTTCCCTCTTATTTCTTTTACTATATTGGTTTGAGTTCTTCTGAGCACATTTAATTGTTTTCCAGGCATTTTCTTGTCATCTCCAGCTGTTGTTTTCTGAAATTATGTGGCTTTTTTCCTAGAGAATATATTTTTTTCTTATTTGTTCATTTTGACATTTTTAGATATTTTTTTTTAGTCTTTCCTTTTTTCCATCTTTGTGAATTACTTATTATTTTCTTTGAATAAATCCCTATGCTGATAGGAGTGAAAAATTTGGTCCCTACTCTTTAATACATGTTTCTATGCATATATTTGTTGACATGCATGTATCATGGTAATATATACTTGCACATAAATATGTTCTATTGAAGAAATACACAATTCCATTTTCTCAGAATGTTGTGTCATCTCTTGATTTGGCACCATTGAATGATTACCGTCTCCTAAAACTTTGTTGACATGGTATCAGTGGTAGATTTGGGAATAAAATGCTACCTCACTGGTCGTATTCATAGAAAAGGACAGCAAAGCAAGTGTTTAATTGACATTAGTTCTCAAGAATCACCTCTCTCGGGAGCACCTTAGAGCCTAAATGCACATGAGAATTCCACTCAGTAGTGGTTCAGCAAAGCATATTCATGTCCTTAATACCTTCACATATTATAATAATTTTGAAAGCTTCAACACATGTCTTCTAATGGTGTCACTCTATATAATGAGATATGCAAATTAGAATGTTATAGAGAGTCTTAATTGCATTATATCATTCAGAGTTGTAAATGTTCCCTTAGTTACTGCCCAGGTAGAATGATCAGGAAAAAAAAAGGAAGGAAGGAAGGAAAGAAGGAAATATTCTTTTGGCTGTTTGACTTAAAAATGAAACAGATTTCTATTACTAATAGGCATATTAATATGCTTCTCAGACATATATAGCAACCAGCAAGTTAACAGAGATGGACCCAAGAGAGGCATCAGTTTTTCCTTATAAATGCTTTATGAATGCTGGCTTCAGTGTTTTGGGGTCCCTAGGCTCTATTTCATATATTGTTTTAAAGCTTATTATAGACCCTAAGGATAAAAAAAACTTAGATCAAATATGGTTTGGCAGGTAAAGGGCATTGTAGAAACTGCATAAGTATTCTTGCTAAAGAGAAAATGTGATCCCTTTCAATGCAGCTAAATTCCTCTGTATAATTGTACTTCTCTGACTAAATTATTTCATAGTTCTAAAAGATGCTGATATCAAGAATCAGAACCACTTGCCACCCAAAAGAAGGTGAGTCCATCCATGTTTCATCAACTTCCAAGTGAATAAGAAATCTGTGACTGCATCAGCTAGGAAAGCCATTACATGATACCTATCCATTCTCATCTCTCTTGCTCTGCTATGCTCTATTGCTACCGCGTGCAAAACCAGAGGCAGGAGCAACAGACTAATGGGAGAAAAAGACTAATATACCACTGTGATCCATTTTCTTCATTTGAAACCCCATCATCTTTTGGGCCCAAGCATTCATTTTCAGTCTGCTTTGTCTTCCATCTGGAATCTCCTGCCTCTGAAGTCACACAATTTGAAGGCAAGTGAGAGTCAGCACAATGTAGCAAACAAATCTCTGGGCTTGTCATGAAGAAGACCAAAGTTCTAATACCACCTCAGAAATATAGCTATGTCCATGGACAAACCGCTTAAGCACTTTCGACTTTGATTTCCTCATCCATAAAATGGGAATGCTCATAATATCACTTCCCTTGCAGAGCTGCTCTAAGAAGGAGATGAAATGATCAATTCTGAAGAACTTATAAATGTCATATAATTCATAAAGGCTTACCTATGTGGCACTTTGACTGAAACAAAGCCCTCTTCCCTTTTTTATTGCCTAAAAAATCTCATCTCAAGTCATAGTGTATGCAATCACCAATGTCCCATAATGTCTCAATGGGAGCTCTAGCTGGCTATTTGATCTTTTCTACTTGGAACATAGTTCTGTAAAACTCTCCCACCTCCAAGCCAGTTATTGTTCCTGCTTCCCCTGTTTCTGCCAGTGGCAGACTTACAATTCATTTAACCTCTTTGCATGCCAATGTCCTTGCCTGTAAAAAAGGGGGAGTGGATTCATCGGCCTTTAAGGTCTCTTTCAGCTTTAGATCCATCATCCAATGATGCTAGGGAACCGTCATTCATCCATGGTCAGGTAGTTATAATGTATCAGAAATCTAATTTAAACCTGCAAAAAAGTATATGAAGTGATACAAAGTGAAGTGAGCAGAACCAAGGAAACATTGTACACAGCAACAGTGATAATGTATGATGATCGACTTTGAATGACTTAACTATTATCCACAATGCAAGGATCCAGGACAACCTCAAAGGACTCAAGATGAAAAAGCCTTTTCTTTTCCATAGAAGGAACTGACAGAAACTGAATGCAGATTGAAGCATGCTATTATTTCCTCCATTAATTTTTCTCTAGTGTAAGTGATACGTGTCTCCTTTCCCAACATGATGAACATGGAAATATATGTTGCATGATAATCCATGTATAAGTTATATCATAACACCTGCCATCTTGGAAAGCAGGGAGGGGTGGGAAGGAAGGAGAACATGGATCACAAAATGTCAGAAAGCCATAATAAGCTGTGAATGATGAAACTATTTGCAACAAGGCAAGGATCCAGAACAACTCTGAGGGACTCATGAAGAAAAAGAATATCCACCACCATAGAAGATACAGACAAAATCCGAATGCTGGATTGAAACACATCATTCTTTACTGAATTTCCTCCATTAATTTTTTCCTAATGTAAGCAATATGTGTCTTGTTTCACAACATGATGAAGAGGGAAATGTGTTATATGATAATATATATATATATATACTATCAATATCATATTACCTACCTAATATTTCTTGGAAAAGAAAATAGGGTGGAAGAGAAAGGCAAAAAAAAAAATAAGACAAAGATTTTTGGACATAACTAATGTGAGAATTTGTTTTTCTTGGATAATGATATTTATTATAATTTATTATATATTTAAACATATGTATTATTATGTCATATATTATATGTTAAAAATAAAAATGTATACTTCCTCAAAAAAAGTTTAACTACTGTAAAAATAAATAAAGATAGAGAATGATTGGGAAAAAAATTAGAACTTGAACCCAACCTGCTTACTCTAAAATTAGCCCTCAATTTGCTATACTATGTTGCTTCTACATAACCTGTTGCTAAAATAATCTTCATTAGCCATCAGTGATTGCTATTTAATTCCCAGTGCTTTACTGCCTATCTCTACCAAAATAAATCTGATTACTAAAGCCAACACATTTAGAGTTAACTATGGATAGTGGGATGGGGGATGTAAGAGGGTTGTCAACAAAATCACATTAGTCTGTGGTCATTTAGTGTAGAGGAAAAGAGTTCAATACACTTCAGTAACAATTTCCTCTGAAGACAATGCTATATCATAACATAATACAATAATAAATAAAATGATGACCTGAGTTATCATGAAGGGTAATTGTGTTCACAAGGTATTTTTACTGTCAGGGAAGTACATAATACATTTTAGGAAGATTTTTTTCTCAACAATCAATAGAATAATCATTTAATCATTTAAAGTGTTAAGCTTCAGGTATTGGGAAAACTCATTGATCCAGATTCTCTTAGTTCTTGACCCTGATCAATTAATGAAATGTGGAATCAAATAAATACTTAATAGATCTATTATCGCCTTTATTCAGGTGATGTCTCCAACTCGTAAATATATAAATAAAGCCTACTTACATCTTTAATGCCTTTTTAAAAATTTAAATTTATACTACCTTATATCTATCAGATTGTCTAATATAACAGAAAAGAGAAATGACAAATGTTGGAGGATCAGTGGGAAAAAATTAACTTCAGCACTCCACCATGCAAACAGAAAGCACCACTCATTCCATAAAATGTGAAACTCTGTGAGATCCTTGTCCACATCCACCCAAATGAACTCCATTGGGCTCCAACCAACATACCAAAAGCTTTCCTTTGTTCTCACAACAAGACAACAGTAGCAGGGCAGTAGGCAGGCTGACTACATCTTATGCTCTTCTCTAGCAATAGGACCAGTGCATCTTCTTTTCTAATTAAATATATCCCAATAACATTTTTGAAGTGAATTCTTGCACACCTCTCATTACTGTTAAATGTGCTATAGCCTATTTACACCTGCATACATCTCTTCATTGGTCTTTGAGTGATCCCCAATTTCAGTTCTCCAGAGATTAGAGGAATTCACTATTCATTGCCACTTTGCTTCTCTGAAAAAATATTGCTGATAAACGTGGGGTTTAGTTTGAAGAAGGAACTTGGTATCTCAGAAAGAAATGCATAATTTCCCAAATGCAACCCAACTTGTTCTCTCCCTCCAAATCAATTCTACTAGGAGATATGACTTGGTAATATGTTAATTTGTTCTTCAGGCATTCCCAAAAATGGGGGAAAGGAAGAGAATATGCCTCTATTTAGCACTTACTATGTGCCAGACACCATGCTGAATGTTTTACAAATATTATCTCATTTCATCTTTACAGCAACCTTTGTGAGCTAGAGATATTATTATCACCATATTATAGTTGAAGAAACCAAGGCAAACAGAGTTAAGTGTTCTGTCATGGGTTACAAAGATAGTAAGTGTTTGAGGTGATATTTGTTATGATTTCCTGACTCCAGAGCCATTAACAGAAAAATAAATCACTCCCCATTAGTAATAAGATCTGTCAACCAGAATTCCTTGCCCCATCCCCATATAAATTAGATTAGGTTTTTGTTTGTTTGTTTAAAGACAAGGAAACTATCCTCAAGATTTGATTATTCTCAAAGGATGAGTCAAGCCCAAGACTTGACACAGTTTCTTGTTGATCTCTGATCATATTGTCAGGGCTTCTTTGTCATCAAAAGGCATAAAAATTCCAACTCATGTGTAGTTGGGACCCTTCAAAATTAGGAAAGAAAATCCTAAATCCCAGTAAATCTTCACATTCTGCCCTGCTGGTCAGACCTATGTTGACAAGAAGGTAGGGGAAAGGAAGAGAAGGGAGGACAACTGTTCAAACTAAGAACTAAAGTACCTTTGTTGAATATCCATTCTGTACTACAAACAGGTAAACCTGCTTTTATTAATTGTGGAATATCCTATGAGGGTTTCATTTCATTCTAATACCAAAACTAAACTAATAGAAGACCAGCCTAAATCTGGCCTACTCACTAAATCCTGACGTCATCATCAATACTAAACAACAAGCAGTCTACTTTTCAATTTTCTAGACAAAGATAGGAATAGTGGCATGAACCATCCAAGACAACAGATTTACACACACACATACACACACACAAAGTGGCTTTGGAATCTATCTTATGATTATTTGAATTTGTAATCAGATTTATTTACCTTCCTAGTTACTTTTTATAGAGAACAATCTTAAAATTGATTTGTATCTTCTGATGTAGTTGATGACATATCAATTGTCAGAGAAATAGCCAAGTAATATCATGCATAATTGGAAGGGAAAACAGGCTGCAGATTCTATACAAAGTGAACAACTCATGGGGATAATAGGGTTAAAATGTAATTGTACCATAGGTAAGGGTTTTTTTTTAATGTTTTGAGTGTATATGTTTGTGTTTCAGCTCTCCTCTAAGATACATTTCATGAATACAAAAACTATGTTTTCAATGTTTCCCTATGTTGCTCAGAACACAAAATCCTCAATAAATTTGCTTTGCTGACTGGCTAACCAGATGCTTTGAAAGTGAAAAGGACCTTGAAATTCTAACTAGCAAAATCATATAGCTCACATGGTGTTTATAACTACTCAAAAAAAGTTTCTAGGTAATAAAATTTTTTGTCCTTTGATAATAATGAGAGAATGCAGGTTACTTTAACAAGGTCTTCCATAGCAACTCCTTTCAGTCTGATTTTTGATTGTTAATTTCTAAACATGATATTATCTTGTACTTGAATTATAATTTATTTTGATTAGAGATTGATTCTTCTTTAGTAAATATTTATAACCTTGAAAGAGTAAATTGAGCAGCTGCCCAAATACATAAATTTTTATAGAGGGCAAAACATTTGTTTTCACTATAAAACTTTATAAATACAAACTACCTGATTTTTCTACAAGTATTTCCCCTTCTTTCTAGAGCTATGAAGCATCATAAAGTCCCCCAAAATGGTTATTCATGCTTAGAATATTCTTAAAATAAGATCTACTTTTTTCTAATATTTTAAAGTAAATGCTTATTTCAAAGGAGCTATATGTATATTCAGTTACATGTTGTATTTGTCTATTTCTCCCCCCTACATAAAAGGATCATAATGAATTTATATGTATGTCAGTACATGCATGCACACACACATCATGCACAGGCTTTTTTCTCCAAAGCATTCTTCATTTCAAAAAGACTGATAATTTGCAATTCTACAATTTAAAAGGAAGAAACTTATAAAGTCTATATAAAAAGCTTTGGAAATGAGAATGATTCTTCCTTTTCTTTCTTTTCTCCTTCTCCCTCACTCCACATCTTTGCTTACCTTCACTGGTATTGCCATAAGATATAAAACTCAAGAAAGAAGAGATAGCACAAATACATCTGTTCTATAGGGTACCAGAGTTCCACTGATGAACCATGTACAAGTAGCCTGGTGCTCTAAAATGTGACCTGGACATATGAAGCTGTCTTATTAAAATACAGTTCATCATCACTCTCTGCTCTGGGTGCTAGTTATTGCAGAAGGCTTTGCCAGCTCCAAGATATATGACAAACATAAGTATTAATTCACAGCCTCTGAAGACTGATGGGTGACACCAGGGAAACTGAATGAGGCTTTTCTTTAGAGACAGGCAACGACAGACAAGATGAGGAAGTTTCAAAAAGTGAAGTGTGATTGACATTGTTGCTGTGTTGGGATGATTTCACATATGCCTACTAAAGAAAAAATGTAAATGTCCATCCAGGACTCTATTGAATTGCATTTTTTTTAACTATTATATTTTATCTCTTTCATGCGTAATTCTCCACTAGACTTAAGAAACCCTCATTTGAGCCTGTTGTCCTCTTGAGTCATTGTCCTAAAGCTCTCTCTGATTCTTCTTACCATCAAACTCCTGGAGTCTAAGCTCACTCTCTCCATTTCTGTAACACCTACCCATTTCTCAGCCCCTTCCAATCTGACTTTGAACTCGGTCACTCACCCTAAACTGCTAATCCCCAAAGTTACTAATAATTTTTGTTACATTGCTTGATAAATGGGTTATTCAGTCTTGTATTGTTTTCCCTGTGTGTGTATTTGTGCTCCACATCTCAAAAGTGCTTTCCTTGAGCATTGGAACTGTGCTTCTAGTGTTCGTTACAAAGGCTTTTTCTCAGTCCTTATTCTACTTGACTTCTCTGCAAATGTTGGCACTGATGGCTACCTCTTCTTCCTGTTTCCTCTTTCTTCCCTGGGTTTCCCTTGGATACTGCCTTGTCTTGGTTTTCCTCCTACTTTTAATTCTTTTCTGACCCCTTTATCAGGTCTATTATCTGTCTTATATTCTCTAATATTGCTTATATCTTAATATTTTCTACTGAACACATTTCCCTTCTCTATTTATGCTATGTCCCTTGGTAACCTCAGTAGTTTTAATATCAACTTTATGAAAATACCTTCCAAATATCCATAGCCAGCCTTAATTTCTTTCCAGTTCTTCAGTACTAACTATTATTTGGACATGTATGCCTAGATGTCCTACCAGCATCCTCAGCTCCATGTGTCCAAAATGAAACTCATCATCTCTCCTTCCCCAAACTTACCTCTCATCCAAACTTTACTATTTCTAGTAAGGAAACTGAAATTCCTCCAAGTAATCAGAGTCTCTATATCTTTAACTCCTCTCTCCTTGATTCTTTGTGGATTCAATTGCTTAGGTTTGTTGAATCTATCAACATTTCTGTTGCATCTATCTTCTCTTCGTTCATCCTGCCATCACCCAAGTTCATATCTCATCACTTCTTGCCTGTAATAATATTAATTGCTAACATTTAGAAATCACTTAAAGATTTGCAAAGTACTTTATAGGAGTTATATCTTTTGATCTCTGTAGCCCTATGAGATGTGTGCCATTATTATTCTCATTTTATGAATGAAGTAACTGAGGCTGAGACCTCCTAACTGATCTCAATCTCCAGTCTCCCTCTATCTCTAATCTATATTCTATACAGCCACTAAAATAATCTTCATAAGGCATATGTATAACCCTATCACTCTCCTGCTTAAGAGCTTGCAATGACTCCCTATTGTGATAAGATAAATTAGAAAATCTTCAATGTAGCATTTAAGACCCTCTGATATTGAGCCAATCTCTATTTCCAGCCTTATTTCACATTACTCCCCTTTGTTGAATTAAGTGTTTCTCTAGCATTCCATCTCCCACCTCCACATCAGAACAGGCAATTCTCCTCCCCATCCTGACATATTCCTCCTCCCCACTTTTCAGAATACTTATCTTCTTTCAAGGCTCAGTATCATTTTCATAAAGCTCTGATACACCCCACCCCACCATTGCTAATGCTATCTCCTTTCTCAGACCATCTTATATTTATGTATATACATATATTCACCAAGGTAGATACAATATAGAGAAACTATAACATGGAAATAATAGCTTTTGAGACACCCTGAAGATCACAGAAAAGAAAATCCACAAAAAAAATCAGTAGTAAAAATTTTGTCTTCAAATGTTTATATGCCAATTCACAAAATTTAGGAAATAAAAGAGATGTACTAAAGGCCACAACATAAGAGGACAAATTTAATGTCACAAGGATCTCTGAAATTGGATAGGATAATATCAATGGCTGGCTCTAATTAAATATACTCATTGAGTGCTAGGGAAGGTGGGAAGGGAGAGAGGAAAGGAGAGAATAGGTATACTTCCTATATAGAAACCAGTACGGTGAAGCATAGTGGAAAGCACTTGAGTGAAAACCAATGAAGATACAAACCAATATGATTTTTATCATTGCAGTATCCTGTGAAACACCAAGAAAGAACAAATAAGTGAGCTCAGAAAACAGATCAGAACATAGTACAGAAATATTATATAGTAGTGATGGGAGTTCTTAAGATGAAACTCTCAAATATTAAATTCTAAATACACAAAGGAAATCAATTCCAATGGAGATAAAAAATGGGAATTACCTGGGAAAGTGTTAATGTACAGAAAATTCACTAACCAAATTAGATTCTTAAAAGCTTTGTACAAAAAAGAAGTGAAGCAAGAGAAGGTGAAGGGAAGATGAATTCAAAAGTATAGCACAATATTATACTAGTGTCAGGGGAAATACAATTCAATATGAGTTAAAGCTGGACAGAAAAGCTAAGGACAAGAAAAAGAAGGATGGTTAGCAATGTCAGAGGTGAAGAAATTGGACCACTGCTTGGGGTAGATAAGGTAACAGTAAATGACAACAGAACTAGTTCCTATTTTACTTCTACTTACTTTGCCAAAGAAATCGACTCACAGACTGGAAAAAATGCAACAACAAAATAGTTCATTGGAAATTGATACCCTGGATAAATAAATAGATAGAGATCATTTAGCAGTGTTGGATAAGTTCAAGTCACCTAGCCCAGATGAATCACATCCTCATTTGCTAAAAGAACTGGTAAATGTGATTACCAAACCACTGTCAGTGATTTGAAAGATTATGGAAAACAGGAGAGGGACCACAGAACTGAATAAGGAAAAATGTAAAAATTTCAAAGCATTAAAGATACAATACTGAGCAAACTATAGACCAATCCATGGGAAAATCCTAAGACATCTTATGATGGTGATAGCTGGCAATCAACTAAAGAAGGAAAGATCACAAAGAATTAGCATGGCTTTATCTTGAATATTAAGCTATGTCAGACTATCATCCCTTTTTAATTACTGAATTATTCAATATTTATTATGAACATTTATTTACTATATATAATTATACTTGAGTATTTATACTGAATATTCAGTAATTACTGAATTATTGAACTGCCAGATAAAAGGAATGCTACAGACTTTACCTAGACTTTAGAAAAGCAATGAAGTTGCCTTCTACTATTTTTTATGGAAAAGAAATTAGTTAAATAATAGAATGATTAGATGGATGCAGACCTGGTTGAGAGCAGCTAGGTGGTACAGTGGATATGATCTTGGGCCTGGAGTCACAAGACCTGAGTTCAAATCTAACCAACACTTCCTAGCTGTGTGACCCTGAGCAT
Source organism: Monodelphis domestica (assembly GCF_027887165.1). NCBI lineage: Eukaryota > Metazoa > Chordata > Mammalia > Didelphimorphia > Didelphidae > Monodelphis > Monodelphis domestica. The sequence continues at coordinate 161,258,321 of NC_077230.1, forward strand.
TTAATTCTGTTTGCCTCAGGTTCCTCAACTATAGAATGAGTGGGAAAAGGAAATGGAAAAAACACTCCAATATCTTTGCCAAGAAAACCCCAGATAGGGTCATAACAAGTTGGACTTGACTGAAACAACTGAACAGAAACAATAGAACTGGTTAAATGGAAAAACTCAAGAGTAATCATTAAAAATTCAATGTCACCTTGGAAGAAAGTGGCCAATGGAGTAAGTCAGAATCTGTGTTTAATCACATTCTCTCAAACATTTTATCAATGACTTGAATAAAGAGATAGGTGGTCTGTTTTTCAAATTTGCAAATAGCACAAAACTGGAAGGAAAAGCCCACCACATTGGATTCAAAACCAGAATCCAAAAAGACCTTGAAGGACTAGAGAATTGTGATGAATTAAGTGAAACAACATTTAATCAGATTAAATGTAAAGTCTTGTTTTTGTCTTGGAAATCAACTTCACAATTACAAGATATGGAACTAAGTCCTTTTGGGATAGCAATTTATCTGAAAAAAAAACCTGAGGATTTTGTAAATATAGAACTAAATGTGAATTAACTTTATGACATGAAATTCAAGAAAATGAATGTAATCTTGGGCTTCAGTAAGCAATATTTAGCTCCCAGAAATGGGGAGGTAAGCAGTCCTCCTATACTTTACAATGATCAGAGAACAGCTGTAGTATTTTTTCCAAGTTCTGGGCACCACATTTTAGGAAAAACAATGATAGGTGAAAAAGCATCCAGAGAAAGGCAACCAGGACATTGAGGTGTGTCAAGTGCATTCCATGAGAATCAGCTAAAGGAAATAAGGATATTTAGTCTGAATAAGAGGAGACTCCAGGAAACATGATGTTTGTCTCCAAGTACTCAAGCGGTTCTCTCATGAATGAAAGATTGAAGTTGCTCTGTTTGACTCCCAGACAGCAGGACAAGGCATAATCATAACACGTTAAAAATCAAATGGAGTCTTGATGGAAGGACAAATTTCCTTGCAATTAGAACAATCCTAAGGTGGAATAGGCTGCCCTAGAAGATAACCAATTGTTCCCCATTGGATGTTGTCAAGCAAAGCCAAATGATCACTCGTCAGTTATGTTTCAAAGGACATTCTGTTTCTGTTATATCTTAGATTCTATGGCCCCTGCTATCCTTTACAATTTTGAAATTCTCTGATTCTGTGACTCAAGGGAAAAAAAAAGAAGTCAGTAAGTAAATAGTCACTTTCTACTATAAATAAACTGTGAATGTGGCCTGGTCATTTGACCACTTTGTGACCCACTTTTGCTGTCCATATAATTAGGATGACAACGTTCAACTCCTTTCCTCATATACATGGTGTAGAAGATCATTTTATGTTAACAAAACCATATGAACTTGGGATAAAAGATATATCTTTTATATAAACAGAGAATTTTGTTAGTAGTAATCTGGATAGTGATATAGTTTAATGGACAGAAGAAAGCAGTAAATAAATGAATAGATCTGAAGTCGGACAGACTTGGCTCCTGTCTTTGATATTTTTTGTGTGATAACTGGCAAGGAATATAAGCTCTCTTTACCTCAAGATATCCCTAGGATTTATCCACTCAATCATCAGCAACAGGGTGGCTTTATATTGAATATCCTCATGGACTGCACCCAGAGACTGATTTAATTCACTGTCTTTATTGAGTAGATATATGTGAACTCATTGTGAGGCACGGAAGCCACTTTTCCCCCACAACTGATTCTTTGGTCTAGTTCTGATACTCCCAATTCTCCACCTCACTTTGCCGGAGTAGGTTCTGCCTTCTCTCAATATATTGGAGCTTCATAATAATGTCCCCAGGGTCCTTCCTGGGACATGGTCATAAAAAGATCCTTTTTGCATTTCAGTAACTTTGCCTCTACTCCCCACTCTTTGGATGGTGTCCAAGATGGGCCCCAAGCAATACTGAATTCTCCTCTAGCAGGACAGTCTTATAGTGAGATTCTTCCAGTGCAATCAATTCACAACACAATTCCTGCATACAGGAAATGGGGAGGGGTGGTCAGAGAGAATGGAGCCATTTGGGTGGGATTTTATATTTGCTATGTTTTTATTTTTAAACCCTTACTGGAAAGGGGGAAGACTGATAACATAACCCTCAATCCAAATCAGGGATTTTTCCCTGAATTATCTGGTCAAATGATACAAACAAGCAGCATTATTGACTTTTTCAGTGAATGAATGGTTGAATCGATGGACTCTTTTGGCAACATGTAGACATAGGCATAGCAAAGAGGGAGAATCATTTTTTCCCAAACATTAAAGCTTCAAAAGATCTCTTATACTTGTGAATCATGCCAAAGAATCTTATAACAGCCTATAAGAGCTCAAAACGTAAGGTCTAATTTGAAAGACTTTCATTTAATAGCCTTTGCTGATTACCTCACATTTAAAAGATGAAGGGTTGATTCAACCATGCTAGGATCAGAACCTACAGTGGGAAGAAACTTTCAGAGCTCTGACCATCAACCCATAGTAATTCTCATTTTATAAGGGTGTTGCAATCCAAATAAAATTGTTCAAATTAATCTCAGGAAAGATTTTGTATACCAAAGAGAAAATATTTTCCTATTATACCTCATTATTCTTCTCCTAAATAGAATGTAAACTCCTTATAGACAAGAAATATTTTTCTCTTTATTATAATATTCCCCTGAAGCCTAACATAGCACCTTCCATAACATAGGTGCTTCTTCATGAAGCCTTTATATTGTATTGAATCATCCTTGTTATTTTCTTGTTGTGATGAAAATTATCTATTAGTAAGTTTCAGTCCAAATCCTTTATATATTCTCAATGGATATTGTATCTAAGCCATTCGATTTGCCCTATAACATAGCTAACTTTGGAAAATGATGCTGGTTCTGTAGCACAAAATTGCATGCTTAATCTTTCAAATAAGGCTTATTTAAAGAGTGGGAAAAAAGGCAGTCACTACAAGAAGGGGAAATCAGATTTCCATATTTACTGTGTTATCTATGCAAGACACAGGGAAAAAAAAAAGAAAAGAAACTCCCTTTAACAGTACTGTCTACTACAGACTAACCAAAGGAGGTCATTTGATTCATAGACCTCACAAGCTGAAAAGAATGACACTGGTAAGTACTTCAACCTATTTATAAAATGTAAGATTGTCTGCTCATTTTTACAGTTGTTAAGAGTAAAAATTTCAATAGTTTTGACAAAAATGGTTAATTTGAAATGGTTTCAAAATAGTCTTTACTGCTATTTTTTTCTAAGTTAAAAATCATTATCAGAAACAACAAGATAAATGTATAAAGAAGGGTTTGCAAAAATCTTCCCCCAAACTTAGCTTTTAATGAGGCAGGACCAAATGGATTAGCAAAAACAAACAAGTAAAGAAAATAAAATACTTTTGGTTAATGTTCACTTCCAGACCACCTACCATAAGTTTATTAGCTATATTTTCCTTCCATTTTTTCTTTTCTTTTTAATTAATGAGTTTTATACACCAGGAACCAAGAATCAATGTAAAAGATCATGTCAAAAATATATGAGAGAAAAAGAAGATGGACTAGTGAGAACAAGGGATTGCTGGTAGAGAGCACATGTGTTCCACTGGCATACTTGTGATAACAAAAGAAAGTTAAACTGGCCTCCAGTATAGTTGGGGTACTCCTTGTTAAGAACTTTTCAAAAGACACCTGAATATAGTTATTATAGTCAATATATATAGTTCTTTTTCTGTTTATTTTCTCTGTATCACATGTAGAACTTTCTATGTTTCCTTCTCTGCTTCATAATTATTGTCTTTATAGTGTCATAATGTTACATTAATATACCATAATATATACAAAATCCATTTTAATATGGTCATTAAAGTATATAACTTTGAGTTGTCAATGTTTTTGACTTGTTTCACTTTATAAAGAATTAAAATCATTTAACAGTCAGCAAATAATTAAGAGCAAAACACTTATCTCAAAACTATTTTCATAACACCTTCTTAAAAGACTTCAATCCAATAACCGTACATTAAGCACATACTATGTGTAAAGTGATGTGCTAAAAACTGGGTATACAAAGACAAAAGGAAAAATAATCCCTGCCCTCAAGTAGCTTACATACAAACCAATTCATTCATTAATTCATTTTGAAGTAAGCTCCAAATTTACCTATAGCCTTGATACAAAAAGTCACAGCGTTTTAAAAAATTAGAGGAGAATAGAAGGTGGTAACCCTTCCACAACTATGGGTAGAGAGAAAATTCTTAACTAAAGAAAGGATAAATGTCTTCAAAAAAATAAAATAGTTACAAATTACTCTCCAGAATAGTTGGATATACCCATGTTGACTTTGTCTTGGTCTACCGAGTAAGATACTGGTCTATCCTCAGTCTCTGTCATATAATTTTACAATTTTCCCAACAAGTATTTGTCAGATAGTAAGTTCTTGTTCCAAAATTTTGGATCTTTTGATTTATCTCATGCTTTTCAATTTGACAAAGATAAAAAATTTAAATGGCAAAAATTGAAGATAAGCACAGTAATTCCATAACTGTTTGGAGAGTTGTAAATTAGTACAACCATTTTATAATACACTTCATACCCTTTGACCTCATGATAGCATATGTTACAAGGAGGTCAAGGAAAAGGAAAAGATCTCACATATTCAAAAATATTCATAACAGTACTTTCATGGTAGCAAAGAACTGGAAACAAAGTGGTGACCCTTAATGGGGCAGTGGCTGAATAAATTGTGGTATATGAATGAAATGAAATAGTATTTCACCATCAGAAACAAGGAATATGAAGAGTTCAGGGAAATTTGGAAATACTTAAGTGAAATGATGCAGAGCAAAGTAAGCAGAACCAGAAAAACAATTCAAACAATGACCAAGATGATGTAAAATAAAACAAGACTGGAAAATGTTAAGAGCTCTGGTCAATGCAGTCACAATTCATGACTTCAGAGGGTAGCCAGTGAAGCATGTCTTCCCCATCTCAGAAGAAAGGTGGATTAGAAGGTATGTGAAAGGGTGAACCTTGTCAGATAGAGTCAATATATGGATTTGTCTTGAGTAACTATGCCGTTTCATTATAAGAGACAGATGTATGAGGAAGATATTGGAAAGTGCAATGACTTTTAGAAAGAGCATAACAATTTTTATTGAAGAAAAGAAAATTAAAATAAAGATTGGACAAAAGCAAAAAAACAAAATATCCACTGAATTCTGCAATGTTCTCTCATAATACAATAATCATGAGAAGAGTTTGCTTCCCCTCGAATGTGTCCAAGAAAATCATTCCTGGGACATTCCTCTTGCATTTCAACGTTAATACACTATGGAAATAAAATATTTGCTTTCTTAAAGTGCTTCATTATACTTCAGCATTACAGTGAGTCATTTGTGTCATCCATGTGAGTATTCCCTCTGATGGCACAGGTCACAATTCATCCATACCTTCTAATCCTGTATAATTCTCATCCTTGTCTTCTCATAAACTTTCTCATAAACCCTTTGATGTGCTAGAGCCTTCCTATAGGCTTCTGAACATTTTAAGAGTGCCAGTGCACTTCGTATTCCTTCACTCAGTCATTTGGCTAGCCCACTTCCTTTCTTAATCACATATCTCGTGAATAATATGTGCAGAAATTTATGTGAGGAATAAGGTCTGTGTTATCAGACCTCCACAGCATCAATTCGTTTTGCTAAACGCTACCACTACAAGAGAGGGTTCTGTCGGGAGAGAGGGGTGGCAGTGAAGGGAATAGTATTCGATTTTTTAGTCCTGTACTGTTCTTTCCCAGCTTCAGACCACTCAGCCAGCCCAGGACCACTACACAGCGAGCCAATGTAGATGAAGTTTTTCTCAATTAAATCCTTCAAGACTCTCTCAGATTCCAGTCATGGTGCTCAGTGTGAGGACTTGTTGGGATCCCCACTCTTTAGGGCAGACTTTATCACATTATTAGTGGCTGCTGACATCCAGTTGTATATGCCCCTTTCATTATGAATGGAGTGGCAGATAAATGAGGTAAAATGTTTATCAAGAAATAGGTGGGAAACCCATTAGGCTAGTGGAAGAGTCGGGGTTTCCAGGACCCAGACTAGAGACCTCAATTCTGGCCCAGATGAAACTTGTTTATGAAGAGTACTAATGCCTGATGGATCTGAGCAATTCTGGATGTGTCATTTCTATTTAACAATAGAGGTTGCCTGGCCCCTTGTTAGAAGGGCCACCTAAATCAACTATTTCATAATAGGTAACTCCAAAAGAAAAGTTTATCTCTTCAGTAAAAACTAGGGCCCAGTAACAAGTGAAAAAATGCTTTTCAAACATAACATAGGAAATGGTCACTTTGGGGAATTTATAGGTCCAAAAGCCTAACTTTTCCAACCACCCCCTTAGTACCTACCAAAGATTCTACTCAGACTGGTCTCTATAGACAGAGCCCTCTAGAATTATGAGCCTCTCCGAGTCATAAGAGCCCAAGGGGAAAGATTTCTGGATGGTCTGCTTTAATCTTCCAGAGCTATAATCTATTCTAGGCCCTCCTCAAAAGAGAGAATTTCTGATCAACTAAGGAAATGAAAGCCATTTGGATACCCAGGTAGGAAATGTTGATTCTCCAAAACATGAACAGTCCAATAAACCTCTGGACCTTCTTCTTATATTATGGGGAAGTGAATATCATTAACTAATTCTGAACTATGCCCTGAATCCTCTGGATTGTCCCTATTCACGGTATTCCTCAAAATGTGACTGAGAGGTCAGGGCAGTCTACATTTTGTTAGGGCTGATTTGTCAACTCTTGTCTCCAATATAAGCTACCATCTAATCTTAGGATCCTGCCAACATCACCTCATCCAGCCCAGTCAACATTATGATATCAGTCCCCCCTGGAAGAGAAACTTCTTCCAGGTCTCTTCACACATAATGTAACAAGGGAAGGAAGAATTAAATTGTTTCAGATTAGTTTAAGCCACAGGAATGGGTGGGTGGGGGGAAGCAGTGGTGTGAGGTTAATAATCCCATACCCCTGGGCATGAGCTATCTGGTTCACAACATTGATGAGATAAATTAGAAACAGCCAGAGTCTTAAGCGTGATGGATTTGTTCAGCTCCCTGTAGGAAAGGAAACAAGCTACCCCCATGTACCAGACACTATGCTACAAGTATTATCTCAACAACCCTAGGATGTAGATGCCATTATTATCCCCATTTTACCTTAAGGAAACTGCAGCAAAAGAGATTAAGTGACTTATCTAGAGCCATACAGCAAATAAATATCTATGGCCATATTTTCACCACAAATTGCCAAGTGCAATCCTTCTTTCTTGTGGCCACAAGGGATTTTGTAAAAGGAACTGGCATAAGAAAGTATTCCAGCTTCTTTCATCTCCACATCTCCATTACTTTCAAAACTTTTCCTCCACTCCTGCCTATAGATCCCAAATTGTTTGTTATTAACTACACAGATTGATTTGGACAACTCCAATGGTTTCCACTTGGCCATACCCACCATAATTTGCATAGAGGTTGCCAAAAGGATCCTACAGATACTGCCTCCTAAGGGTTCCTGATCCTCCTTCCATGCATGTTCTGCCCTCTCTACTCCTCCATGGATAATCCAAATAAGAAAAGGGCTTTAGGATATCGCTTAGGTTGGAATGGAATTGAAAGGTCCCTACTGTTCTGGTGCTGGATTTCACAGTATAGTTTTACTAGCAACACTCCCCAATAGGCTAGACTTCAATTGGTTTCCTATCAACCTCATGTTTCAGAACCCACAGCCAAAATTTCCTCCAGAAAAGAATATCATCACCTTCCTCCCACCCAGAAAAGCCCCAGGTAGGAAATGTTGATTCTCCAAAACATGAACAGTCCAATAAACCTCTGGACCTTCTTCTTATATTATGGGGAAGTGAATATCATTAACTAATTCTGAACTATGCCCTGAATCCTCTGGATTGTCCCTATTCATGGTATTCCTCAAAATGTGACTGAGAGGTCACAGTGTCTCTATGCCTCTTCCCTCTGTATCCAGAGCATTCATTTACATTTTGACAGAAATGTTTTCCCAGGCTGCAGCTGTCCCAATCTCCTGCCCAAATTCTACTAGTTGAATAGCCCATGCCTGTATAGTTGTGGATAGGGGAGACCAATCACTAAAATCTAAAGCCTCTCCAGTGGGACTCTGCCCAGAAGTCATTACCTATTGCCTCTATATAAATCCAATCTAATTCATTACTTTTTGGAACTTCCTCTCCTTTTTAGACTCCATTGGGGAGAGGGCTGCAATGGGAATTCATCTTTTGGGTGCCTCATATGTTTAACTCTCCCTCTTAGCACTTAAAAAAGGACAAAGGGCAGTCTCCATGGAGACCATACAAGTAATTTAACTAACTCTGAAATAGAGCTCTCCATATCTATGGAATGCTGTTATGAGAGTTGCTCTGCACTTATTCCATTGGACCATGCCCTCAGCAGCCACCACTCCACTGACTCATTGGGTTGCTATTTGAAAGTCCCTTCAATCTCTTTAGTTCCTTGGTACTAAAAGTCCTCCTGCCCCCTACTCCCTGCTCCCTTAATGGAAGAAATTGCCCTTTACAGAGAAGTCATAGAATAAGCTCAATGTTTCTTACTACAGGCCTCCAATTCTCCTCTTTACTCATGTTCCCAGTCTGTACTCTTCTGGCTCTAATTTCTGATGTAGCAATAAACATCTGGGTGAAACTGCACCCATTATTCCCATCTGTATAGCCGGTAGACCTCTACTATCATCAGCAGAACTCCTTTAACTTGTGCTATTGCAAGCTCTATTAATTGCATCTTAGCTTTCATGGCCTGATACTTAAAAGCCAAGGGCTCTTCCTGTAGTTGCTGAATGTGCTGGATCAATTTACTTTCCATCATATTATGCTGCAAGTCCAATTTCTGTAGGACAGTCAACCCACAACCAGAGGTTTCTGGACCTACCACTTTCTTTACCACTCCAGAAGCCTCCTCTAGAACCCATTGAGCTAATTGATATCTGCCAACAGAGACTTGATCCATAAACTACCAGAAAAGTTCTTACCACAGTGCCATATCTGGTCATCCAATCACCTCATTCTCTACATTTAAATCACCTTGCCCCCACTTCAATCATGAGTTGAACCACCATGCCACCTAATTCCAATTACTAATTATATCAAATGTTAGAAGTAGACCTGACTCAAACCAGTCATCTGGTAGTTTACATTTGGTTTCGGAACAAAATCAGACATCTACCAGTGATTCAGTAATTGAGAAAATAAGATTTACTTGGCAAAATAAAATTTTTCAACAAAGATACTGAAGCTCTTAGCCTGGCTAGACATGCCAACCTCATCTCCCTGCAGAAACTCATCTGGGCATCATGGCAGAGAATCATGACTTGTGCAACCATGTTAACAACCCCCAGCTCCACATGGCTGTGTCATTTTTTTGTTCTTGGCTGACAAACAGGTCAGCATAGCCAGAGGCTACCAATGTAGCTTAGTACTTGGTCCCTGAGCTAATAAAGTTTCAAGGACAGGTTTGTCATCTCTTAAGGAAAAACTAACCTAACCCATGTTTGGGATGGGGGTGAATAAGAGGAACTTTGATATTTACCCATACTATACCCGATAAGAAGTAAGTAGTTCTAATTCTTAGGAAGCTTTTCCTGGCATTGTGCCTAAATTTGCTTCTTTGCAACTTCCACTCATTTCTACTGATTCTGCTTTCTGGGGCCAGAAATAACAAGGTTAATCTCTTCTTCATATCTCAGCCTTTCAAATACTTGAAAGCAATTAAAATAATCCCCCCCCCCCAGTCTATTGACTTCTCTATCCTAAAGTTCCCCAGTTACTTCAACTTATCCTCATGTGTCACCATTTTGGTTTCCTTCCTCTGGACACTCTCCACATTATCAATGTCTTCCTTAAACCTTGGTGCCCAAAACTGAAGACAATAACTCCAGATAAGGCCTTTTTAAGAGCAGATCCCAATAATCACCTCTCTATTCCTGACTGCTCTGCCTTTTCTAATACAGCTCAAGAAAGCAGTAGTTTTGTTGGCTGCCATATCACATGGCTATCTCATATTGAGTTTGAAGTCCACTGATTCCCAGATATTTTTCAGAGCAACTACAATATATGCATGCCTCCTCCGTTTTGTATTTATGAATATGACATCTTATACCCAAGTGTAAGATTCAATATTTTTTCCTATTGAATTTTATCTTATGAGATTTTTCTTAAAATCCTTGCCTGTCAGGATCCTTTAGGATTCTAACTCTGTTATCCACTATATCATCCATCCCTTCCAGCTTTTGGGGATTATTATATTTGGTAATTGTGCCATCAATGTTTTAATCCAAATCATTAATTAAAAACATATTCAAGGCATTCTTTAAGCTTTAATCAGCATAGCTAACATTTATTCAATGCCTATTTTGTTTAGGTTACTGTGCTAAGTGCTTTTTAAATATCTCATTTGATTCTTACAACAATACTATGAGGTAGATATTATTGCTCCATCCTACATTGAGGAAACTGAGGCTAAGAGAAATTAAGTGATTTGCCCAAGGAGGCACAAGTCTAAGTGAATGTTAGTTATTTTCTAAGGTCATATTTAAACTCTGGTCTTCCTAACTCCAGACCCAGCTCTCTATCCAGTGCATCACTTGACTCTAGAGATAACATAGTGATTCTGAACTCCTCCAGGCTACACAAGGTAGAAAAATTTTAAGATATATCAAAATCAACCTATTTATTCACAAGATAATTATTGTTCTAAATATTTTTCAAATTACACCAAAGTAAGTAATAAAAGTATAGAAAGGTTACTCTTGCCAAATTGCCCAAATTGTCATTCAGGGATTATTTTGCTGCCTGGTCATTTTTAAGGAACTAGCTAGAGAATTAACATGGTTATTTTGCATAACTTCCTGCCTCTCTACTTTAATTACTCATTTCTGATCAGGTTTGGTCAATGCTTCCAACAGGATAGAAATAAAACTACAGAGAGCACCAAAAAAGGAGGGGGGGCAGAGAACTTGTGTGATCTATTCAGGAAATGTTGTGGTTTTAACCCTAAAAAGTATCTGAAAATAATCTTAATCTTTAGGGTGGATAAAAGACTTTGCATTACATTTTAAGAGAACTAGAACCCCATGCTGGTCATGACAAAGCTAAAGAAAAGACCTTTGTTTTTTTAAACCACAACAATCTGATTTACAGAGTGACTTTCCTATCTATTGACTAAAATTGAAATAATACAGACCTACCTATTAAGCTCTATAAGAATCTACTTGTAAACAAGGTAGTATTAAAAAAGCCCAACTCTGAAGTCAATGATGCAAAAGAATTAACTACATATTAAATTAATCACAGGGCTGAAAATAAAACTCATCTTCTCTTGAAAGTGATTTTTTTTTAATTTACCGATGGCTAAATTCAGAAACTAGTGTTCCCTGAAAGAAGAATGTTACTGTTAGAAAAGTTTGTTATTTATTATAAGAGTAAACATTAGGAATAGAAGCTTCATTTACCTTAATTAAATTTTCTTGTTTAAGAAAAATAAGGTCATTTTATCATAAATTACAAAAATAGAAACCAAAATTAAAACAATGGAGTTAATGTAATTTATTAAATACCAAAAGCTTGTATATGGCCTGTTTAACTAATGTCTTCATTGAATATTTAAAGATTAAACCTCATACATATATAAGTAAGTCCTTTTTAAAACCACTATTATTTCTAAACATCACTTCTAAATACAAAGGTTATATGCTACTTATATTTTCCTCTCGATGTAGAATAAAAATGTATAACAAATGGCTTTTATGAACTGTGATTACAGTAAATTCTTTTCATTATCAATGCATCTTTTTAAAACTGATTGTTGTGTTGGACCCCTGAAACAAAGAAAAGCATTATTACATGGCAGATGAAGAAAAGATAGCAATAAACAATTGCTAATTCCACTTACAATGAAAATTATTTATTTCCATACAAGTTCTATCTATCAGAAATAAGACCGTTTTATTTTAAATATAGAGCAGATTGAGCCAAACTCTCTCTTTTTGAGTTCTCACTGTAAACAACAACAGCACCACCAAAAAGTTTAAAATGCAGGGTTTTCCTGTCTTCCAGTCAGGACAGTAAATCATTCGGAGTTAGGAGATCAACTTGCAGAATCATAAATTAAGAGAAAATATCTGTTTGTTCCCCCAATATGACACCTCACTGTTGGAAGCTTAAATAATATGTGCAGGAAATTTCAGCTCAAATAAAGACAGAAATATAATTCAGTATTATCATTGAATCATAGGGGCCCAACCAGAAATAATTATACACAGCCTTCTGCGGCACACAAGCCCTGAAAAGCTGCATATGTTGGCTTCTCAGCAGTCTGACAGCAGGCAGTTTCAAAGTGCACAGGGAGTGGAGAGCTCATGCTAATGAGATTCTGCTCCAGCACCCCCATGAACTCCCATACTGAAACTTCTAATGGAGAGCCCAGTCCTTGGCCTCCTGCTGAAACTTGATGCACAGCCTATGAAAGTTACTGCGGTCTTAATATTGGTGGTGTGGGAGACACCAGTGGGCCTCAAGTCTGTTTACATATTTTATTTTATCATTAATATTTTAAAATCCACTAATCTTCAGTGTGGTCATTGGAGGGGGCCTTTCCCTTTGCCTGGCTTTAGAGTGACTTGTGATCTCCTTTTCATCATTCTGGGGTGGTTAATTGCTATTTTAGGTAACCATCAAGTCCCTTTGGGTCCTTCTCTTCACAGCTGAGCCAAGTTTGAGCATGGCAAGACAGAGAGATACCAACAAAAGGTTAAGTTAGGTTTTATTGCTCCTGAAATTATTAGAGGAAACTATGATGATGATGATGATGATGATGATGATGATGATGATGATGATGATGATGATAACAATGACAAATATGACTTTAATCACCTGGATAAAATCTGAAGAACATTAAATCTGAAAGACTAATAGCATCGTTCTACCTGGGACTATTTCTGTTGGAGATTCATCAGAAAAGATTTTTAAAATGAGAGACATAATAATAACTAATATTTATAAAGTACTTCATATACATTTTTCCACTGGACTCAGTATTGCCAATAATACTATGGGTTAGGTAGTGTAGTTTTTATTATCCCTATCTGGCAAATAAGTCAATGGAGACAAAGATAGGTGATGTCATTTGTTCAAAGTCATAGCTAACAAGTGTCAATGGTCTTCCTGACTCTAAATCTAGCCTTCTTTGCTATCAGTCCTTAGCAGCCTTCTCCTTGTTCCTCTATAATCCCTCTCTCCCATTGTTGAGCTCCAACCAGAACCTCCATTTTGAGGAAGGGCCAAGATCAATCATCCCTGACTCTGGAGACTTTGCTATCATGTTCCCACCTTGAGGGGTACCGTTCCCCCGACCTTTTTGGCTCCTTTTTTATGTATTTTCTTCCCCCATCAGAATGGAAGCTCTTTGGGGCAAGGTTTGACTTTCCTTATGTTTATACCAGTGTCCCAACCATTTGCTATAATGTTTAATAAATTCTTGTTGATTTGATTTGTTGATGCTACTCACTAGATCACACTGTCCATTGCCTAGAGCAATCGTGTACTTTTCATATAATTTTATGCATTATAGACTAGGCAACTTGATGTACATCTTAACCAAAGAAATATGTTCCCATATTTTGGCCAAGTAAGCCTGCCCACTAAGGAGATCAGCAGTTGTCTGTATAACCTTTGATGAGACAGTCTTTTTGAAGTCTTATGGTTCAACATGGTCCCTCTCCTGTGGAAACAAGAGTAGTAAAAAGGTTTGTTGTTGCTATTGTTTTTAATTAGCAAAAAATAATCATAATTTTCTCTCCATCCCACCATCTCTTTAAATCAAGAAGAAAAAGAAAACCTTTAAGCAAAATATGCATTGTCAAGCAAAATAAATTCCTTCATTGGTCACATCCAAAATACTTGTCTCATTCTGCATCTTGAATCCTTAACCTTCCTATCAGGAAGTGGGGTGACATAGTTCATCATCAGTCCCCTGAAACCATGGTTAGCTATTCTATTGATCAATGTTCCTAAAACTTTCAAAGTTGTTTGTCTTTATAATGTTGGTTATTGCATAAACTGGTCTTTTGGTTCTGCTCCACTATCCATCAGTTCATATGTCTTTCCAGGTTTCTCTGAAATTGTTTCTTTTATCATTCTTGTGGCACAGTATTTCACTACATTGGTACAATTTATCTTGTTTAGCTATTCTCTGATTGGTGGGCATTCTTCTCAGTTTCCAGTTATTTGCTACTACTACTCAAAAAAGCTGCCATAAACATTTTCACATATATAATTCCTTCTTTTCTTTCTTTGACCTCTTTAAAGGGAATAGTGTAAATTCTAAGCAAACTCTTCATTTTTCCTTTCTTCAGAGATCCTTCCTTGAAGATGTGCTGTGATAAATTCTTTGCATTCCAAATAGAAGTTTCCTTTATTGTCCTCCTTTTCATTCAATGTCACTTCTGAGTTCCATGAATATTACTGGCATAGTCATAGAATTTTAAACTTTAGAGCTGGAAGAGGGTGTGAGGGGTTCTAAACTGCTGAGATTCTTAACTTGGATATGTAAACTTGCTTTTTAATGGATTTTGGATAGCTATATTTCAGTATAATTATTTTTCTTTTGTGGTCATATATATTTTATTTTATGCTTTTAAAAACATCATCCTGAAAAAAGGGTTCAAAGACTTTGCTGAACTGTTAAGGGGTCCCTGATAAAGAGAAAACTTATGAGCCCCTTCTTTAGAAATCATCTAGTACAAATCCCTTATTTTCCAAATGAGGAAACTGAGGCCCAGAGAAACAAAAAGACTTGCTTAAAATCATATAAAGTGGTGACTAAGAAGAATTTGAGCCCAAGTCCTCTGGCTACGAAGCCAAAACTATCTCCATCTCTACCCCACTGCTTCCAATTTTAATTTCAATTTTAAATAATAAAGCAATGGTGCTTCCAACAATTCCCTTTGAAGTTATTCCATAATCGTGCTGATTCTATCATTGGAAATTATTTTCTTGATAGACAAATTTCTTTGTGCTCATTTTCTTTTCCTTACTCCCAATATATTGCCACCTTGGACAAATCTAAACAATTCATCTCCTTCCTTGGTATTTACACTCTTCAAATAATCATACATGATTTTCTTGTCCTTCCTCCCCCTCTGCTACTCATCTTGTTTGGGTAAGCAATACATAATTGGTTCTTTTAATCTTTCCTCATAAGTCAATTTCTCCAGCCCCTTAATCATTTTTGTTGCTGTTCTCTGAATTCTGTCCAATTTGTCAACATCTCTCTGGTACTGCGCAGCCCAGTATTGCATGCAGTATTCCAAGTGCAGTCTCATCATTGCTTCATATGAAAAAGGATTAGCACCTCCCCTGTCCACAATGTGATGCCTCTGTGCATGTAGCTTAAAAGTCACATTAGCTTTTTATCCATGATTTTTCCCTGCAAATTCAAATCCAGTCTGTAATTCAATATTCATTCTAGGCCTCTTCTGGCATGAGTATTTCCCACATATCCCCTCTCAGATTCATTGTCCGAATTTCTGTTTTGTTTTGCTGGAACAAGCACTGTCTGTATTTGCTCTTATTTTCCCAGTATTGTTTTATTTTCTTCATGTGTGTCTGACCTCCCTAGATCTCTTTGTATTGCTGAATTTCTCTAGTCTCACTAAATTATGCAGCAACCTTCCAATTCAGCATCATTTGTGAATGTAATTAATATGACCATTGCTCTTTATAGGGTTTACTAATAAAGAGGTTAAATGAAAAACACACCTAATTCTGATCTGGGTAGCATCCCCTTTAGATTCCTCCATACGAGTCAGCATATTACAGTATAATATTTGCCATTATTTATGATCTTCACCAATTTTCAGCCCACATCACAGTGCCCAAGTCAATCTGAATAAGATTTCAAATGAGATTCTTTGAGAGTGTATCATAGGCTTTACTTTGCCTTCAGTCGCTCATTTTGTAATTTGATCAAAGGGTTGTTAAGTTTGACTGCTATGGCTTATTTTTCAGATTTTGAAGTTACAGTTGTTAGCTGGGGGAAAAAAAGATTATAGCATTCATAGTACTGGAAGATTTCTTTCTCTCACTGTAATGCAAAGTAACACAGACTTTTTCAAAAAAAATAAGTTTCACTTTGAACTCATGTAAGTGTGATGATATTAATCCCGGTCTCCATATTCATGATATATTTCACTATCTCCAAAATTAGTGTCTGCACAGTGGAAGTATTTATATTATCCCACTTACTAATTTTTTTAAATCCACAGGCTCTTTGCCTTTCCATAACACAATTGCTACTTGCAGGCATAATGAATAAGTAATATACTTGCCACCCCCATTGTCCTATAATTATCAAATTTCATGAATTAATTTTGCTATTCCACTTTCAAACCTACTTTTCAATTCATATTATAAGTTCAATGAAAGACAAGGATTTGAGTTCATTTCTTATTGAATGATGAACAAATAAATAAATATAATAAATATAAATAAATAAATATAATTTATATATAAATAAATAATAAAATGCACTAATAAGTAAGTGTGTGCAAAAAAATTCAGAATATGCAAAATACCTTAAATTTGGTGAAATACATTTTATAAACTCATAACATTATTAAAAAAGCAATCTCCTTTTACAACCAAGGTATTATGTACATAATTTTAAAATACTCATTTTAAGAGAACTCTTTACTTTTTGGAATATTTTTATAGAAGTATGCTATATATGCTACCTTTAAAGTATTTTAAATAAAGCTATAAGAAATCGTGAAGATAGCATCTGTAAGATATCCTTTACAAATCGATGTTCCAGTAACAGTGGTATTGCAAGTACACATTTAATTAAATTCCTCTGTTTACCAAAAGTATACTTCTAATGCTCTACCAACCCAGGCCAGAAGACCTGTGTGTTTCATGGTAATGATATAAAAAGACTCCAAGGAGAGGCCACTTAAGTCTTCCCCTACTGAAGTAAAGTAGCTCTGACATCACAAAGCTGCTCATCAGTCCTCCTACCTTGAGGTAAAAGACTGTCCTAGAATCTAATAGCAAATGAGAAGAGATTTAAAAAGAAAAACAAATACACAAAAGAGAAATATCTAGGACAAAAAATGCCAAGCTTTACTTACAGTCAGGAACAATTATGAAAAGAACAAAATTTAAAAGAATACTACAGTATTGCCAACAATAGCATTAAGATGGATGGCGAGTAATTAGCAATACATTAGTTGGGAATTATCTACAGAACTTCCTGCTATGTCTATCAGAAAAATCTAAATACACAACAAAAGATCTATTGATCATGTGAGCAAAAAAAAAAGTAATTCTAAACACATTGTAATCAATTTTTGTTGTGTGTTCTGAAATTCAAGAACCAAATCCCAATTCATCCAGTGGTATTGTATTCCTAAATTTGAAAAATCTTCCAGTGAACTTCAGTTAAAACATCTCTCTGATTATTTCTAATATATATAAAATTGCCACCTGCCTACAGAAATAACAATGTTTGCTATATATTGTGTCACAATAGAACAACAAGAAGGCATCATACTTACCTATGACTCTGAGCATCCTATGTAACTCTTGAACTCTCCATTACTTTAGTATTATCTTAAAATATACTCACTGTAAAGTCCACCCACATTTTTTCAGTATAACTTGCAACCCAGTCCCATCCCTCTTATCCCTTTCAAAAGTAGTGGATCAAGTCAGACTTTGAATGCTTCTCAGTTTGAAAACCACCACTCCCTCAGATTCTTATGCTGGCATACCTTGGTTTTTATGAGCATAATCAACACAGAGACACATAGCAACTATTTACTTGATACTCCAGCGCTGTGCTAAGTTTGAGATACGTGATTTGCATTTGGATTCTTTGTCATGTGTGGCTTTCTTGAGGAATGCAGGTATGAATAGGATCCTCTCCCCCCTCCAAAAATGCTCTGTTTTGATCATAACATGTAAAGGGGAAATCATCCCATTATTTAATTAAATCAGTATTCTGATACATAACTACAAAGCATCAGTCCAATAAGCAGACTTACAGACCCTTACGATGAACACTGAAAGCTACATTTTACTAAGAAAATATGCAATATGGCGGGGGGGGGGGGGGGGAGATCAAGACACACAGAGCAGCACACCATACATAAAATGTCAAACATGTCAAAACATTCATGAATACCAACATCTCCCACCACACCACGACCAATTTTAAAGGTTATTTAGGGCTAACACATCTGCAAGTGCAGATTTTACAGCAGCAGTCTTTATTTTTCTCAGATATATTAAAAATAAGTCACTGGAGTGTCAAATGTTTTTTGATATCGTTTCCACGTTATGTGGCCAGGATTTCCTACTCAAGCTTTGCTGAGAGGATGAAAATTACACAGAACGCAGACTTCCCTGCCTTCCCATATGTTAATTATGGATGTCTAGTAGCTTATTTTTAAAGGTATCAATTCAGCATTCAATGAAGATAATTAAGCAAAGGACCAAGAAAGTAAATGCAGCTATCCACATTCTTCAACTAATAAAAACTCCCATAAGTGCCTTATGCCTACAATAACTCAACTTTTCAGCACTTCATTTCAGAAAGGCATTTGCAGAGCATGAGACAAAGACTTCCAGTCCCTAAGTCACTGATTATGAATTATCTGCAAATAACTGCAGACAAGTACAGTTTTACAACACAGAAAGGCAAAACACATGCAGAGCAGTCTTATACTATTCGAGCCCTCAGAAAAATGAAGCTTAAATTAAATGTCAAAGATGAACACAGTCTACTGTATAAGCAAACACCTGACCTAAATCCACTACATTTTGTTTGTTGAGTGTGTAAATCCTAATAAATTTTGTAAAATAATAAGAGAATGTTGCCAACCTTATGACCCTCCCACGTTAGACACAGATGAATGTTCAATAGTCTTAAAGACTATGAAGAAAAATAGCAACCTATTTACCATCTTCCCCTACCCTAGGCCCCAAACTCCATTTTTGTTAGAATATAAGGATATAGTTGTTAAGAAAATATTAATTTTTAAATGAATGCTATGGACAGTTTATAATAGGAAAATAAGGGAAATAATGAGCAAAATGTTCAAGTGAAGCTATAGTTTCTTCCTATCAGCTAGGTTTTGCAAAGTGTGATTTGGTTTGGTATGTGGAGGGATTACAACTAATATAATCAATATTATCACTGTCAAGGGCAAATGGGCATATAGGATATGAACCATTGAAACTGGCTGAAAAGGAAACAGTCAATTTAGAGAAACTGAAATACCTTTTCTGAAGAAAAAAAAATCTCCTCCTCTGCTTCATATTTTAAATTAGGTTTTTTCAGTGGCATAAATATCTAGGGCAATCATTCCCTTTTTCCCCCTTGAGCCAGCAAAGTAAAATAAACTAAATAGTGTCTATTTTTGTGTTATCCTCAGTGCCTGGAACATAGTAGGCCACAGTGACCGATGGATTTTTCAGTAGCCGAGTCCTTGACATCCCTCAAAGAACTGCCTTGCCATTAGGTAGTTGCCACCGTTCTGCCATTCTCACCTCCTCCTATTAGAATAAGATTTCTTTTTAAGAGTCTTGTCCCAGGTCTGAGATTCCATGTGGTCTAGTAAATAGAGAGCTACCCTTGAAGTCTGGAAGAAATGGGTTCTGGTCCACTGTGTGACCAAGAGCAAATCACCTAATCTTTCAGTGCTCTGGGAAATTCTTTAAGATGCAGAAAACTGGCCTGCATTTGTAGAGGGAGTTTCTAATATCAGTGAAATCACTGGTTCAGTCTCTGTCTTTTCAAAGTAGAAGTTCTTCACCCTTTTTGTGTTCTGGTCCCCTTTGGGAGTCTGGTAAAGCCTAAGGATCCCTTCACAGAAGAATGTTTTAAAATACAAAGTGTGAGAGCTCCTAAGTCAGTAATTATGAATTAGATGCAACTAAAAACAGACAAGCAAAATTTACAACGCATTGAAGAAAAACACATGCAGATTTCAAAAGGACTGGCTTATGTTTAAATATAGTCATCAAAATATTTTATTAAAAAAATGAGTTCACTGATTCCAGGGTAAGAACGTCTGCTATAGAGTCTATCTTCATCTTCTTCACATACCAAAAATTATGAACTCCCCAGAACTCTGAACATTCTCCAAAATTTCTACAAGAAAAAGACCAAAGAACCTGTTATTCCAGAATCTACATATGTAATTTTGTTTTTTATGCACCATGTTTTGGAAGGACTATTTGAGCAGGGTAGGATAGTGGATAGAAAACTAATTTTCAGAATCAGGAAGACATAAGTTCAAGTCTTGCCTTTGACATATATTGGTTATGTGAGCCTGAAGAAGTCAGAATTTTTCAGTGCCCCCGGCAACTTAAAATATAAATTGTAGAGAAGGGATAACTTAGTATTGTTCCTCTGGGATCTGGAGTTCCTTAAGTGATATCACAAAGGTCTAATCCAAAAAAAAAAAAATTACAAACATCAGAGAATAGCAACCCCTCCTACAGTGAAGAGGCTAAAAATTAAGTCAAGTAAGGCTTTCTTGAAGAAAGTTTGGATTGGGGGTAGGGGGTGGAGCATTAGCGAGAACTTAAGGAAGTGGGAGACCTGAGAAATAGGTTCATTCTCTTTTAGTATTCAAGGGTTCCTTGACCTAAGAGGGCAGAAATATGAGCAAAGGGTGGAAATCATAGGAATGTAGATATTGGCTCAAAATAAGAGAAAATGTCTTAATAATGATCCTGGACTAAAGTGGAATGGAGTTTCTCAATAAATTATAAATTCTTCATAATTGGAGGCATCTAAGCAAAAGGGGGGTGCCTTTTTTAAATGAGATGACTGCAAAGATTCGACTCTAAGATTCTGATGAGAGGAAACATATAAATTACTTCTGATAGAGGAGTTGTACCCTTGGTTTGGTTTTGTCCTCTTTCTTCCATATGCCTAAAAGGAAATTGCCCATCATAATTACCTATCTGGAATATCACCAGGTGGAAAATAGGTCTGCTTTTCACCACTTTCTCAAGAACTTCCAAGCCTTCCCCTCCCTCTATTCCCTAAGAGTGTGCTATACTCTTTTTCCTCATACCTAGCTTCAAGGATCTCCTCATTTGCTACCTCTAACTCCCATATTTTCCTATCTAAAGTATCCTTGTGGTTTCTTGTTCCCCTTCGATTGTTTCATCTCTTCTTTTAAACCTTTCCTCAGTATTTCCTGGCATTTTCAACTCTTCACTCTTTCCAAAGTCTGTTTTTCCTTTTCTTTCAACACTGCCTACTATGTTAGTTTATGTTTACTAATTAACATCCATGCTACCCTATAGATTCACCTGCCTTTCTTTTCTTTATCTAACTCAATCAACAACTAATTTTCTTCTTTTCGTCCTTTCCTTTTTTAGTTCCCCCTCTTTATTCTGATTTCCCTTTATAGTTTTTTCCATTTTCTTTCTTTTTCTTTTTCCTTTACCCAGTTTTTAGGGTTTTACTTTTTTCCCTTCATCTCCTCTTAACCCACTGACAGGCTTCCACAGCCTCAGAAAGAGCTAGATTGAGGTTACAGAAAGACACTAGAAAGACATGTGTGCAGGTCCCCTGAGTGTTGCCCCCTCGAAGCCCAGCTGCTGGCCAGCTGGGCTCAGAGGAAGTGATAGGCTCTCCCCAAACTGATGAGATTTTGTTCAATGAGAAGGACCAAGTGAAGGAAAGGGGGAGGGGAGGAGGCAGACAAACATGTTTGTATACCATAGAACTGGGTGAAGATCCAGCCAATCTCTAAGTCCCCTGACAAGCACTGCCAGAGCCCGGGAGTGTTTGCCACTATTCAGTCCCAATCAAATCACTAACCGGAGGTTCAAGGGGGGCATTCTCTCCAGGGCCGAAAATAGCAGCCCCATTTTTCAGTCCGACTTAAAATCTCAAGTTGATTTTTTTCTCTCCCAAAAGTGTCACTTGATTCAATACACGCAGGAGAATACCCCTAGCCATTCCTTCTGACCAAGCTATGCCAGGGTACTCCACATGCCACACACACGTCCTTCACACACTTGGAATGGGGATAGGGGTTGAGAACAAGCAAATGTTGTCAAATGCCCAGTATCGCTCTCCGCTCAAGGAAACCTCTACATCTTCCACCACCTGTCTTCCCATGAAGAACTAAGCGGTGTTGTTCAAAGGATGGGTGGTACCCTGTCTGTGCCCTCTCGTTTCCCTAAGCATTTTCAGAAGCAAAGGCGGAAAAGGCGAAAGGCTGAAATTGGCCACGGCTACCAAGTGCCTGCTAAACACCGTGCAAGGAATACCCGCACCCAACGCCCCAGGCTGAGCTGGGGCTAAGTGGCGAGGAGGGTAGGGGGCGGGCCAGGGAGGAGCAGGAGAGGGAGGAGGAGGAGGAGAAGATGATTTTTAATGACTCCTGGGCCCCCTCCTCTAGCCACTCCTTATGCGACACTTCATTGGAGACTTGACGAGACTTCCGTGCGGGCAGAGAGGGTTCATTAAATGTGTTGGGGAAATAATTGATAGTAAGACCGAGACTGACCGTAATCTTTCACGCCGTGTGTGTCTGTGTGTGTGTGTGTGTGTGTGTGTGTGTGCGCGCGTGCGTGCGCGCTCGTGTGTTGTAAACGAGCTCTCCAGAACACTCAGGTCCCTAGTTGCAAAAAAACACTATCACCCACCCCGAACCTTCATCACTCTCCTACCTCCCCAAACCATTTAATGGGAACTCCCCAGGCGAGCTGCTCCTCACTTTTCCTTGGGTTCCCTTTTCGCTTTAGAGGGTAAGGTTCTAGTGGAGGGTCTATTTGAAAGACTCCAGAGAACTCTTCACATTCCCTACACTAAGTGCGGGGTTGGACCTCAGCAACACCAAGGCTCTGGTTCTTCTGTCTACTTTGACAGACTGAACTGACGTAACCGAAGTGATCAAGCCGACTTGACCATCAGCAGAGGTCAAAAGACTCTTAAATTCCTGGAGATCACCGAGCCTAAATTGGAGACCAGAGACGCGACTGAAATTGAGGAAAGATTGAGGGAAAGATAACTAAAGTTAATGGAGGCTTTTCGAGCCACGTCTAAATTACGTTTTGGCTTAAGAAGGCCAAATGGGAAAAGGGAGAAGGCAAGGGTCCTTTCCGAGGACTGACCAAAACACTGTCCCCAATCGAGTGAATCAAATCAAGCCTTCTCAATCTTCCAAGTTAGAGGGATGGAAGAAGCGAATGGCAATGATCTGTCTTAAACCTCTAGCGTTATTCATCCAGAGAAGTAAAGTCTAAGTAAAGGACCTGCTCACCACTAAAGCTCAGGGGATGGGAAGCTTTTGGGACCCTGGGGGTAGGCAACTAGGGCGGCCTCTGGCGTCAGCAGGTGGAGAAGAGGCTGAAAAATCCACCTCATTACGGATTGTTTGGGAAAATAGCAGTGCCAGTAAAGGGACAGGATGGACCAAAAAAGTGATTTTCAAGAAGGAATGACAAAATCAAGGAGATCATATTGCCCAGTGATCTGAGTGAGCCAAAAAGACGTACTGTAAATTTTTAAAGAAAAGAGAGATGACTAAATAAAAAAATGAGCTATAAATGTAATTCCCCAATTGGAGGCTTCTTGCACCACCCCCAACAAATAAAGAGCCTTTCGCTTGTTAATGTCCTTTTTGTGTATATTTTTGTGAACTTCGGGACTTAAAACGGATACCATAATTGGAATTCAACTATTGTTTTAGAGTTAGCAGATAATGATGCCATATTGTGTCTAGCTTAATCAATAAGTTCAAGTCCTCCTTGTTTAAGAAATATAGGCTTTGTAATAGGCAGTAATTTTATGAGGAGAGCAGGACATTCCACTTCATGTCCATCTGGGTGAGCTTCCTTTAGCCCCAGAAGGGCGGTTCGTATGAACTCTGCATCTCTGCCTCACTAACAAAACCCTTCCAGTCACAGACGTATAAAATCAAAGTTCTGGCCAAACCGGAAGCCTTGGACCTGGGAGAAGTTCCTGGGAGCACATGTTCTACTTCAAAAATCAACAAAACTGTTCATTTTCGTCGTATTTTAAGAAGCGTATCTAATATGCAAGCACCACCTCCACCTTTACCCCACCACCCCATCTCATATATATATTACACACACACACACACACACACACACACACACACACACACACACACACACACACACACATAATAGTTGTAGGGAAGAATAAAACTTTTCTCTCTTTCTGGCTTTGTTGGCCCAGGGGCTCAGAAACTTTAAATCTCTGGAAAATCATTGGCACCCAAATCCTGAAAGGTAGTCTCTTCTAGGCAGAATAGAGTATGTAAGCAACCTCCAGCCCCCAGGCATCTTCCTATTCCGCATATTTCACATAACAGAAAAGAAGATGAGCTCTGGATTAAGGAATAAGAATGGAGAAAGTGATCATAATTAAGGGAGGGAATGCAGAGATAAAAAAAAGGAACATTTAAAAAGGAGGGTGCCTCAGAGAATAGCTCTGGGGCTACACCATCCCTGAAGTAGCATCCCTCTTTCTAAAATGTGTCTATGATCAGAAAAAGGTTCAAATGCATCTTCCTCCTAATACACTTGCCTCTTCGAAGTGTTGCGCTAGTGAGAACCTACCTTTTTTAAAGTATGCATACATAATTATATATTCACATAGAAAATGTATGCCTGCAGAGAGATCCATGGGGTCAAGTGCCATACTTAAGTTTTACATTCAAGTGGTATACTTAAATTTTACATGCATTTCCACCGGATAATACTCAGTACCAAGTGTTCCACGCCTGGTTTGGATGACACAGGAATTGCCTAGTCAGGTAAAGCTTGAAAGCCTTTGAAGACCTGTTTAAGAAATGAAAGGAAGAATCCCAAACTCTTCAGGAAAAAAAAGCCAATCATCTAAAACTATTCAGGATTGGATCTCAAGGTGCAATTGTCACCAGAACGATGCTATCAGTTGCCCGGGCTGAATTTCTCCAGTTAGAAAAAGGACTTTTTAAACACAATCTCAATAAAAGCGAAGGTCATACCATTCGGGCTTGTAACACCAAGGGGAATGGATGAATGCCCCCAGAGTTAGGCAGAAAGACAGGAAAAGGCAAGGGTTGGGCAAAGGATAGGTTCACCAATGTTTTTTCTTCTTCTTCTTAAATCGGGTGCTTCATTAATTCAGTGCTTTCTAGAAAAGTTACCTGGAAAATGGACATCGGTTACCTCTATAGAGAAAAAGAACCGTTTCTGGAAACTCGCGTCCCCTAATCGGTTTGCTAGAGGATGTCCTGACCAACTGCAATTTAGAATTGAAGGAGATCTGGGTGACAAGGTGTATGAGAGAGGGGAAATGAAAGAGAGAAGAGAGAAAACTCTCCGGAACAAAGTTTTTGCATGCTTGTAAGGGAGTTTGAATTAATACTATCGGACTTTCTCAGCGCGCAGCCCTTTCTGTTTTGTGTGTGGGTTACTTTCCTGTGCTTTGGTCAAAAAAAAAATGTGAGGTAACAGGAAAAGATCCTGGATGCGCGAACCTGGGGAAGTAGCCAAGGGAAAAGAGCGGTGAGCTTTCTCTGCACAGTCTGACATTCCATTAAGCATCTAAAGGAGAGCTCAGAGTTTGGAAGAGACAGAAGCTGGAGTTGAAAAAGGACAAAGAGCTCTAACTAGTTTCCTCCTAAAGGTTCAGTTAAATTTGTATGCTGAGCCTGTTCAATCTGCCCTCAGCCGTTGGGGAAGCTCCCGCCTCCCATCTTTCACCCCCAAATTCCCCAGAGATTCAAAGACCTGAGATCCCGTTAGCCTTGGTTGGTTCGCTGTCCCTCCTTAGGGAGGAGAGCAATTGAGTTCGTTTCTTAGTCTGGGTCTCAGGGAAATCAAGACAAGAATTTAAGCTTGAATTCAACTGGCAAGGGGCGGCTTGCACCTGGGAGACAAGATTAGGTTGAGAAAAGAACGCCTGCACATTCGCAAAATACCTTCCTTTTATACACCCTTTTTTGCCTAGCAGTGGCAATTCAGCACAGATGCTCTGACCTCTCCCTATTAGTTTCTGGTTCTGCTTGCCCTAATGCTTTGAAAATAGAAAGAAATAGCTAGACTTACCTTTTCAAGAAATCCGGGAAATGGGACATTTCAGCTTTTTTTTTTACCTAGTTTAATTATCCAGCTTTCCTCTCATTCTTATTAATATGTGTGCAAAGAAACATCAAAGAAGAAATCTCCTTCTTACACTACCTCCAAGACCCGCATTCTTTATTCATTTTTATTTTCGTCTTCCAACGTGGCTTTTTGTTTTGTTTTGTTTTTAAAGGGAAAAAAAAGCAAAGCCAGGAAATAATAACCTGAGAGCTAAACTGGCAATTTATTTTTTCCTACTCAGAATCTCTGAAATAATAATGTCCTATCTGCGTTCTTCGTGTTCCAGTAAATCGGTGGTCATTTTAAATTTGCCTGTGGTTATCACTAACTTACACCCTTTGGCTTCATAGCTGTGGCACAGAATTGTATCTCATCCATTCACTTGGAAAGACAGGAAATGTAGAAGATGTTCTGAGTAGTTACACTGGCTTCTGTATCTCTAGCTTTATTTGGTGAAAGTTACTGCTGGGTAGACTCTACCAGACCATCATAACTTATTTATGCCCCAGTCAGACCATGGCAAATAGGTCTTTTATTATTTATCTCAGAAACTTCTGAGGTGGAAATATTATTCTAAGGCTAAGCCACTCATTATCCTTCCATACCCTCTTCTTCGGTGGGGGAAGTGGGGTGAGGGGAAATAATGGGGAAGAAGAGGAGGAAATCTTAAAAAAGAATCCAAATATTATATAGATATACATGTATGTATGTATGTATGTGCATGCACACACACACACACAAGAACTGACCAGGAAGTAAAACTATTTGTAATGTTTTTCAGTTCCTTGAAAAGCACTTTTTCAATAGCAAATCAGTTTGGGTTTGTGAAAAGGCAAAGTTGTTAGCTTTTGAAAGGTAATATAGCATGCTGTAAATCTGTGGTGATGTCTCTAATGCCATAACAGTTTCTTAAACTCTGATTGAGATGATCACTGTAAAAATCCAACTGCTTTTCCAGGACCCCTTCTGTTCCTATTCAGGAGAAATTGAGAAACTCTCCAGTGATTTTGATCATTGTAGATCTCTAGTAGGGATGATTCTGGATTTTGAGAATTTTAAAAAAATCTTTTCCTGATGTTCCATGTAATAAGCTCAGAGGCCTACTTACTTAGCCTGAGGATACATCCAGGTTCTGAGTTTGAAACGTGTAGGACCCCAGTTGCCTAAATTATGAATTCCAAATCAGTCTCCCTTCCTCTATTGTTCCCCATTCTGCCTATTATTGCATGTCGGTGTTCTAGTATTACTCCTGACACAAAAAGAAGACAAAATTATATTCGTTTACATGGTTTATTGTTGTAAACATTAAAATTGTCTTTCTCAAAGAAAGAATTTATCCAAGAAAAAAAATTCAGCGTCTCTAACTGTCATACACCATAGAAAAAAAGGCAGTGACTTGTATCATGTGCCATACTGGAAATATACAAAGAAAAATACTACAGAATATGGCAATATTAAAAATCTTACTCAAACATAAAATAATATATTAACTGACAATTTTAGACATAAAAAAACAAAAAAAATTCAAAGTGCTCAGTAATTTCCAGGGAGTTATGTATATTATAAGCACTCTGGAAACAGTCAAAAGCTGCTGCATGCAAGTTTTGTTTAGCTTTAGACAACAAAATAATCAAGATATAAACTTTCTTTTATCAACATCAACAGTACATACAACACTTACAAACAAGGAATGTTGGACGGTGTTACAAACACTATGTGTCCCTTTGTCAGGATTTTCAGTTTTGTAATACTTGTGCCCACCTATTTTACAATTGAGAAAATGTTTAAGCTCAGATAACTACCAATCTTTATAAAATCTAACAGACTACATAGTGTCTGAAATACTATTTATATAATATAGACATTACTGAAATAGCAAGTGCCTATAACATTTTCGACCTAGAATCAACATGCTGTCCCTTTTTGTGTAGTTATTTATTCCTTTTTTGCAAACACATTTACCTTTTAGAATTTTTTAATATTTATCCATAAATAGGCACAAAATAATTTAAAAAGCCAAACTGCATTGGATAAATTTACAAGCCTTTGCCTTCTTTAATTCATGCCACCCACGCAACATTAAGTTTTACTATATATTACAGCTTTCTTTTACAGCAGAAAACTTTGTCTTTAAAAGGGCGATACTTTGTGGGTCACCTTAATACTTTTGTGTGTGTGTTCAATCTGTCTTAGCTTCAGCGACCGGCGTAACCAGACATTTTTTTCATCTTACAATAGGAGTCCTTCTTCTGAACAATAAATTCCTTTTTTTTTTAGCCGATAATAAAAAGTTTATACCACTGTATTGTATGTAGTCCATATTCTAAATCCAGGATGCCCCAGAGCCAAAATGCCCTTTCATGTTCTGCCTGCAGGTTAGGAAATAGCAACAGTTTTGTTTTGTTGGGGGTAAGGGGTGGGTTGTGGGGCCAGGAAGTTGAGGGATAGGTTAGGAAGTTGGGAAGGGGAAGGAGATGGAGCAGAGGCACCCAGAGGTGCTTTTGTGCACGTGGGAATTCCCACCCTCAGACAGTTCACGTTCCTTTCGAGTTCATTTGAAGTAAGCTGGAGAAAGTCTTAAAAAGGTAATGTGTCCAGAAAAAGTTTGTCGATTATTGCTGGAGGTGGTACCAAGTCTTCCAGTTTCAGGTAGAAAATGCGCTGTAACCCCTGTGTACACAGGGTGCGGAGTTCTGGGAGCTTCCCCAACAGTTTGGACAAATAGTTGGGGCGGTTCAAACCCCCATTATTGAAAGTCACATGGTCTTTGAGGCAATTTACAATCTTGTTCTGCAGTTCTTCCACTCTTTTGGGTTCCTTGAGTCCATGTCTCTCTGGAGGGAGGGGAGGAATGGGGTAACAAGAATGCAAAAAAGGCAATTAGCAATTTGGAGAGATTAGGAACACACCCCCACCCCGTACAGGGAAATTCAGCAAGAGCACCCAAAAGCAGGGCTGATGATGGAAAAGTGCTAAGAGGACTGACCTGTAACCATGGCCAGGGCAGCAATGCAGGAGAAGGCAGAAATGTCAATGTTCATATTCTGCAAGTTGGAGGAGAATTCAACAATGGAATCAATCCATTCCCCAAAGCCACGAACGCATTGCAACCTGTGCAAGACCACCCCATTGCAAAAGATGAGTTTACCCTCCACTGGGTTGGACCTGCAATTAATACCGAAGAGAGAGAGAAGGGGAAAAAAAAGAAAGAAAAGAAAAGCTAAACAACTAATTACTTGAAGAGCAATAAATGGGGGATTTAAAAGGCACCTAATTACTGAGGAGTTAATAAAATGTAGATCAGTGGACCTTGAAAGGGTTTGATTTCATAACAATCAAGAACGCCCCCTACCCCATCTCCATCCCACTCTTCCTTCTTTTCTTTATCTTTACTTAAATCTTTCTTACTTTTGCTTCTCCCTAGTTCTTTCCTACACTAAATTCCCTTTCTGGTCCTTCTGTTTCCTTCTTTCCTTCTTCTTCCCTATTCTTTTCCTTCTGTTTTTCTTCATCCCGGTTCTGTCTAATCTAGCTTCCCTTCCTTCCTCATTTACCTGTATGCTAATCGAAGGACAAACAGTTCCAGGAAAGCAGATTCAAAAAGTAGGTCTTGGTCTGGTTTGGGAAGATCAGTGAAGCCTGGGATCTTTTCTGCCCATCCTCTGATGATCTCCATGGAGCCGGTCAAGAGATCATAGAACTGCTGAATATGCTGAGTGTCATCTCCACTCATCTGATAGTCAGGGTTAGCCTGGAACTGGAATTTCATTTTAAAAAGCACTTAATGAGGTTCTCTAAAATATATAACCCGTGAAATTGCTAACCCCGTTTCTAGTAGGGGAGCCAGGTTTTTATAACAATTAAACCTCTCTCTGACCAGTAAGGAAATTAGATGTTCCAGGGCAATTAATTCAATTAGGGATGGTGCTATGAGGTCGCTGCTTTAAATATGTAAATTGCCATTTCTATACAGACTAAATACAGTGCCATCCAGCATGGGGAAATGTTGACTCTTATCTCCACAAAACAATTGACACGTTAGTATTCATGCCAGTCGGGGAGTTAGTCTCATGAAAAGCTACCGTTTGCAAATCTTTTCATTTAAAAAAAAAAATCCAGAAGCTCATATGCTTCACCATATACTTCCACTAATTAAAGCACATATATTTCTCACAGCTGGAATAAAATAGACGATTCTGCCTACTTCTTCCCACCCCCATCCCCCATTCCTCTTTTTCCCTTCCCTCCTCCCTCCAACCAAATGCCCTTCATGATCCTTCTAATATTTCACAACCGATGTTGGGATTGTTTTTTATGGTCATCCGCAGTGGGGATGGGGGTCGAACCAGATGCATGTTTAATATAACTTTGCTAGGACATGTATTGGGGAAAGTGTGTCGGGGGTGGGAGAGGACATTTTACACAATTGAGGCTTTTTTAAAACTTTTTTTAAGAGTGTGTCAGTTCAGCCCTGCAAATTCAAGTAGGGTATGTGTGTGTGTGTGTCTGTCTATGTGTCCGTCCTACCAGGGGGAGTAGGGAATGAAAAGGCTCCGAAAATATTGTTTCTTCTCTGGGAATCCTTCTCTCTACCTTTCTGTCTCTCCTAGTTTTCTTCCTGTCTCTACATCGACTTTAACTGGCCTGTAACGACATGCTGCTGTTTTTCCAACTCCTTTCCCATGTGTTTGCAGCTATCTCCCTTCTCTGTGGGCTGGTGTAAAGGGTTAGGGTATATGAGGGCAGCCCTACCCGTCTGTACATTAATATTGTCTCCAGCTTACCCTGGAATAGTCCAGGCTGGTCATAGCCGGGTTGGAGTCGACATGGGCTCTCACCAGGGCACTGATCAGACTCACCGGGGGAGAGGGGGGAGAGGGCTCCTGGGGGCTCTTCGGTTTCGACGGTAATCGACCTCTCCGACCTTTTAAACTGTCTGTACGAACCACTGAAAGGGAAAAGGACCTTCAAATTCTCTCACCTCCCCCTCCCCACGATCCCCAGTCCCCTTCCGGGACACACAACTGCCCTTCATCACCCCGCCCCCAGAAAAGCCAAGCTCCAGGAGGGAGTCCATTCGTATGTGGAGACGCCCAGAACTTGGAAAGTATTTACAGTCGAGAAACATTTAAAAAAATGGGTTCATCTTATTTCTTCCTTCAAATGGGTTACCATAGTTATTAAATCAAGGAAATTCTAACGGGTCTGTGAGGGAAATCATGAACGCCTCCAGGATACAAAGGCTTTTTGGGGAGCCATAGGGCACCTGGGGAAGTGGGTGCTGGATGGGAGGGAAGGGCCTGAGGAAAGAGGAGAGGCGGAAGGAGAGGTGGAAGGAAATGGGGGTATAGACTGGAAGACACTTCCCGAGTCCTACCTTCTTTAACCATCCCAACAGCAAGGCACTTCTGAAATCGGCAATACTGACAGCGATTTCGGCGCCGCTTGTCAACCGGGCAGTTTTTGTTTGCTAAACAAACGTATTTCGCATTTTTTTGGACTGTGCGCTGCAAAGAGAAAGAGAGAGAAGCATATTATATATAGGCCGAGAATTAATTTCATTTAAAAATCCAGCAGTCCAAAGAATCTCAAAAAGCATCTCTGAATTGCTGGGACCTTCTCCCTCCCTAGTCCCCCCCCCCCCTTTTTCTTCTTTTGTCTTTCTTTCTTTTTTTTTTCCAGGGCATTTAACAGAAGAAAATTGATAGCGTTAACATTTGAGCTAACCTTGCAGCTCTTTGCTGTGTTTTATATGCCAAGAGAAGGAGAAGGAGACGCTCAGTAAATACAAATCCGTGGGCATTCATATTATTTACATTCCTTGGAGACCTTCTCTATTTAAAATGATAAGATTATTCAATCAGGATGGTGAAATAAAGAGATCACTTAATTTTACCACAGGGAATTCTGTTCCACTTGGTTAGCTTAGACACGGTTCTCTGTCCTAACCAATTTCAATCTGAAGGGGGAAGGTAGCTCCTAGCACATGCAAATATCCCTCTTCCAACTCAGGCTCTGGCAACTTCTGCCCAAGGACCTGAAAGTCATTCCAGGGCCGGGCCTAGTCTCGCAAGCTTCTCTAGCTCCCTTTCCCTGAATAGTGACCCTGCTCGTGTCAGCTCCTGAAAGACAGGTTTCCATTCTCCTCACACCCCAAGGATATTCCTGCGGGAGTTATGGGTGCAGTTTCCTGCCTCACCGACATTTGGGGGGTCTAGGGGGGTCCGGGTGCTTTCCCGCTCCTCTTACCCCCTGCACATGCTAAAGACTTTAGTTTAAACCAACTCCCTGGAGTGGCCTATGCAGCCCAACTCACCTTAAAGAAACCTTTGCAACCCTCGCAGGTGCGGACGCCGTAGTGCTGGCAAGCTGCGTTGTCCCCACACACGGCGCACAGCCCTTCATTGGAGGGGGATCCCCGGGAAGGAGGTGAGGGCACCTGTGTGTCCAGCAGCTGCGAGGCGTGGCCGATCTGCAGCCCCGGGAAGCCCATGGCTGCTTGTTTGCGGATGGGGTTGGGCACCGCGAAGGTCTGCCCGTCCACCACGTGGTGGGTCCCCGCCGGCTCCGGGTTCATGGGCACGTGGAGGGGCCCGTCGAAGCGCATCTGGCAGCTGGACACAGGGGTACCCGGGGGCGATTGCTTAAAGGAGAAGAGAGAGAGGCGAGACACGGGCGTTTTCCTCTGCTCGATCATGTGGGTGGTGGCCACGTAGTTCTGGTGGAAGTTATGGAGGGAGCCTGGGTCATCCCACATTGGGCTGTGCTGCACCTGGAAGCCGGGAGTAGAGGGCGTCGGGGGCGACGAGGGCTTGTAGTAAACCGAGCCCGAGTGCGGCATCATCTCCTCGGACTGTGGGGGCAGGTGGTTGTGTTGCTGGTAGCTGTGCATCTGAATGTCTTCCACTTTAATAGAGGACTGCTGTCCGGAGAGGGGCATTTGATACAAGCAAGGTGGCTTGACGTCGTAGCCTGTGCTGTAGTTGTCCATAAAGGTACTGAAGCTGGGGAGAGAAGTGGTGGCAGTGATTTCAGTGTTGGTGAGGTCCATGCTAAACTTGACAAACTCTGGAGTTAAGAAATCGGAGCTGTATTCTCCCGAAGAGTGGTAACTGTAGCTCTGGGAAGCTGGGCTGGCTCCTTGAGGCGATGACCCATACTGAGCCTGAACACAGGGCATGGCTGGAAATGAAACAGGGTGATATACACTCAGCCTGGTCAAGTGAACACTTTCTCCCCTGCTTTTGGCGCACCTGGATCAACCACACGGCGGGTCCGTACTGAGCAAGCTGTACACAGCACTGCAATTTAGGAGAGGAAGAGGGGGCAAAAAGGGGGGGAAAGAAAATCGGTGTTGCAGGCGCTGACCTTCAAAAAAGGGAGGGGAGAAAAGGAGATCTAAAAGAAGAAACACATACAGGTAGGATGTAAAGGATCATGAAATGCCCATCTTTCCATTGTATCTCCTTTTCACCCCCACCCATCCACCCCCCACTCCAAAGCCTCGAACTTAATACGTGTTCAGGTCGCTTGTTCTGGAGCAACCTGGGCAAGTTGGGAACTGCCAGGTGACAAGTTTATTCTGAAAGCCGCATAGGATAATAGGACTGGGGGTGGCTTTGCTTTTGGAGGGGAGGGGGGGTCTTGAAGGGGAGTTAAGAGAGACATGAATGGGAAAACTGAAAAGCAATTAAATTCACTAACCTTCAGCCGGGTTACAGGCGTTTTCCAGGAAATTAGAGGTGGACAGTGTCCTAATTCAATGGAGGACAAAGTTCCCAAGAAGTTAGGGGGAAAGTGAGTAGTCCAGTCTGTGCAGCTTGCTCCCTGAAATAGACATGAGATGTTCAGGTTATCTTGTGAGGGGGGGTTATTGGATACAGGAACTATCCCAGTCTGCATATTTCACTGGAATACATTGTGAGGCCTTTAAATAAATAAAACACTTGACATATGAATGTAGAAAAGAGAGATGATTAAAATCAATGAGAATGTTTTCCCCTATAACAATCTGGCATATGTTCACAAAGGTTTTTGTTTTCTTTTATTAAAGAAAAAGAAACTTCTGGAAAGTTGTCATTTAATACCTCTAATGTCAAGAATTGACACCACCACACTACACACACACACACACACACAACCTCTCCTTGCTGTAGGTAAAAGAGAATGGGTTGTCTCTCAACTTTATTCAGACACTGGATAAAAGGAAGACCACAGTTTGGTAAAAAGTCACTTTGGAACCTTCAAGTGAGAGTTTGTCAGTGGGGAAACTTAAATATAATAATAAGTTAACAAAAAAAAGAACAAAAATATGAAAAACCATTCTGGCCTCCTAGTCTCCACCTCATCTTCAAAGTTACAAAGTAGGCTACAGGCCTACATTATGGGAATGCAATTAGATAGGGGCCAACCTCTCTCTATGAAAATGACTAATCTTCTCTTTAGAAGACACAGATTATTTCTTTCTCACATTTCTAAGAAACTTCTTGTGCATATTTTCAAATGTACATTTAAGTGAGGAAAGCTTATTCTTATAAAAATAACTCAAGCAAAGAGCAACACGCTAAAGACAGACCTTAACTCATTTGGATGCACTTAAACATATGGCAAGATGACCCCCTTTACTACTACCAGCTTGAATTGTTTCCCTCTTTAATAAAATAAGACATAACATTTCTGTTAACTTTCACATGCCCCCATTTTGAAGGCATCTGAAAGTACAAGTATGTCAATGAAAAAATAAAGCTAAATATCTACTCCTGTTCAGTTTTAGCTATCTTGATTCTAACTTCATATTTCACAACTAGAAGGCCAAGAGACTAGATTTGGGTAGGGGACTGGCAATTGCCCCCACACACACCCCAATCAAAAGGTAATGCCAGTTATCTTTGTTAACACCAGATTTGCACATTCACTCTGGGAGATGATCTTAATCTCTCTCCCTCTCCTCCCCCTTCTTCTCTTGCTCTCCCTTCTTTCTATCCTCTCCTCTCTTTCCTTCTCTCTCTCTCATTCATGAACGACATATGTCAGAATGCAGAAATCCGGGGAAACTAAGTAAGAGGACACTGTAACAACAGCTCCCACACTGAAACAGCAGCCTTCTAAACACCAGCATGTCTGCTAACCATGGTGATACAGTTCCCAAGCAACACATAAACTGTAAGTTTTCCTCCTGTCACTTATCCCGGAGCATTCAAGCCTTGCTACACACACGACCTTTGAGATTCAGTGTCCAAACGACCAAATCACATCTGCTCTAAGGAAAAACGCCACGGAGGAAGACTGAGTAGAAATTTCAAAGTCGAAGTTGAGAAGACAGAAGCTCCCAAGATTGTAAAAAGTATTCCTTCCGCGTTTCCCAATTAGCAGACTACAAGCCGCTACCCAGAATGTACTGTCTCTAGCAGCAGACGTATAGTTAGGAAAAACGCCTTCTGGAGCAATTCACAAAACTTCCCTTTCACCACCTTCCGGAACTCCTTTCCCTTCACTCCTTTTTTCCAGAACGCACAATTCAGACCCCATACACATACCCAAAAGAGAGAGCGAGACAGAGCGAGAGAGCGAGAGCGAGTGAGAGAGAGAGAGAGAGAGAGAGAGAGAGAGAGAGAGAGAGAGAGAGAGAGAGAGAGAGAGAGACTGACTTACTTAATGGTTCTCCACGTCTCTTTTCATTCATTCAACTGTGTTGAAGTGCAGTTTCCTTTGGGAGGTGGGGTGGCGGGGGGATAGGGGAGGGGGTGGGTTAGATCGGTGAAAGGGGAAAAAAACAATCGGTCCAGAGAAGTTGCTAGTTACAAGCGCTGCTGGGGAAGTGCGGTACTCAATGTAGCAGAGTGAGAGCAGCCGGACAGACTGGCCCTTCCCTCCAATGTGCCTTTGTTTATGTGGGCTCCGTATTCCACAGCCAACATGCACCTAAAGTCTCCAAGCGTCAGCACACGTCAGTGCAGGCGGCCCAATCCCAGCTCCTTGGGGCTGTTTCTCCCCATACAGTTGGCCAGCTCTCGCTTTGGTAAATTTCCGACCTGACGTCACAAGCAGGGCAGATTTTAAGGTGGGAACCGTTCTGGGTTCACCTTGTTAGCCGAGTTGGGCTTTTTTTCTTTTCATTTCTTCCTTTTCTTTTTTTTTTCCGAAATAGGTGTAACCTACCCACCCTTGCCCCTAAAGCCGGTGTCGCCCCACCTTCTCCAAAACTCCCCAATTCACAGATAGTTTTGGCAGCCCAGATGTGTGAGTACCAACAAAATCTAATTTGGGATGGGAGTGGAAGTGGGAGATTAAAAAGGATGGCTGAGAGGAGTTGCGTGTGCCAGAGAACCCGCACCTGTAGGCGCTCGATGTTGGGTGATATGTACGTTCATTGTTCTAACTCCCCCTCCCCCCATACCACTCCCACATCCTCCACACCTCTGTTCTCATCCCCAGGCGCTGAACCATGCACAGAAGCTTATTGCACTAGACTGCTAAATCGGGGTTTCCCTTTCTTGGTGCTTCCCTCCCCCCCCCCCAATACTTTCCACTTGAAAAAGAAAAAAAGTCCGTATTTTTTTGTGATGCCTTCTCTCATATCCACGTTTAGGAGGGAAGACGTGGTATGGGAAAGGGATACAAGTTGGGCACTGGACTAAATCTTCTCTTATTTTAAAACCAAAATCTATATGAAAAATATCGCTCCCCCCCTCCTGACAATACAGTTGTTTCACGCAACAGGTGTGCATTCTCTAAAGAAAGGTGATTTTGTTTCCATTTCGGATCAGTTCTTTCCAACTTCATAGCTGCACTCTCTCCAAGTAATTTTTTAAAACTACATTTCTCTAGATACACAGAACCCTCAAGAAAATCTTGCATTGCTCCTGAACTGGGTGGCGTGAAAAATGACACCCTCCTCAAAATAAGTTAAATTTAAAAAAGTAACCTGCACACAATCTTCCTTAGAAAGCCTAGGTATAATCAATATGAGTTCCTCCTGAGAGTATGCATGTCGATGTGTATGGGGTTCAGCGAGTTACTGCTCCTAGAGCAACACCAGAAAGCTGTCACAGCCCTAGCTCTGCTTTGCATGCTAATCCGTAGGACTGGGGCTGAGGATAGAGGCAGCACCTTACTCTAGGGAGGGAAGCACGCAAAATGCTTTCTAGTAAAGGAAACGCTGGCGTTTCCAAGAGAAGAGAAGCATAGCGATTCGCTTCCCAAAGCCCACTGAGCTTTACGTGTGGAGGTTCGCTTGTCCCAAACTGGAATGGGATACCCTGGCCTAAATCATTTAGCGCGGGTTCTGCGAGTAAATTTTAATACTATCTAGTGTCTCTATCCACTCTTCCCTCGAAACAACCGCTTTCAGCTCCCATTCCTTTCTCGAGCAGCAAGGTTCGGGTTTGCACCCATTTGTACCCTCCCCCATCGCTAGGTGTTATTAGTATCTTCCTTATTAGAAGAAAACTCTTTCAGGATTTAGCCTGGGTTTCCTCTACAGAGCCCTGAACTACACACCAAGCTTTACTTTTTCACCCTTCCCTCCCCCTCCCCACTCTCTCCGGGGCTGTGAGTTTCCGTCCCGTGCACTGTGTGCAGCCCTGGGAAAGCCTCTGGCACTGCTACCCCTCGGCCCAGGGGAAACCTACGTGACCACCTTAAGCTTCCCCAGATGCTGTGGCTGCTGCTGCGGCGGCGGCCGCTGCACCGCTGTGCCCTAGCTGGCGCGAGAAAAAATAAGGCGGGGAGGGGGAGTGAGGGGGAGCGGTGGCGGCTGTAGTGAGGAGGAGGGGTATAGGGGTAAAATGGGGAAGAATAGCTCATTAGCATGAGCTTAGTAGCGTCAGCCACCTCGTGGGCTGGAGAGACTCAATGCGAACGAAAGGGAAAAAGTGAGAGTTTGGGAGGGAGGGAGATAGGAGGGGGGAGGGGTGGCCGTGACGCAGGGGCGCAGTCATTGACGCACCGAATCGGGCGCGGCCAAAAATAGCAGCAGCGGCAGAGCCAGCGGAGTGCTCCCCAACTCCCTTTCCCCTGGTGCAAGGGGGCAGGGCGGGGTGAGGAGGGGAACTCTCATTGATCCCGGCTGTGGGCAGGGCTAGCACCAGCTATTTTAAGGCCGTCGGAAACTCTAGCGCGGCCACGTCGGAGACTTTGTGGCAAATTATTTTTTTTTTTAATCTAGCCTTAGGAAAACGAAGACTGGGAGTATTTTAAGGTTGCAGACACACTGACCACTCACTCGCATTTCCAAATGAATAGGCTTTGCTTTCCTCCATCACCATTACGAAACACTCCGGGATGAGTTTAGAACCCGAGATTGCCCCCTCCACTCCAAAGGAGTGAAAGTCTTCGGTTAGGGAACTGAATTTTATAGATAGCCCCAAAGCTGCACGGAGTCCATTATGTCATTGTCCAAGAAATTTAAACAACTGGATCCAAAATTATTAAACTTCATCCTGTTGTTTCTGACTTCCTGATGACTGAGCCTTTGGCCGAGTAAAGTGTATTTGCAGAGCATCTTTTATGATGATGATTTTTTAAAAGATTGGGTGCAGTTTTCTTCTATTCTTAACTTTTGGTTACCGTCTTCAAATCTCTGTATTTTCCAGTAGGCACTTATTAAGAACACAATTTAAGAAAGCTGCAGTAAAGTTAAACAAAAGTTTATTTAAACACACACACACACACACACACACAATTAATCTGGCTGGTTGGCCTAGCAGTACTTTGCTGGGGCTCCATATTGCTCTCGAAGGACGGGTTCCAACACACTAAGCCCATTCAAACTACAATCAGTGCTGGCGCTGAAAGTCTGTAACAAACTTAAATCTGTTCCCCAGCAGATACATACGAGTACTGAATTGATAAGGAAAAGTCCGATCAGAATCGACAAACTCTGTAATTGGTTGATCCTGTCGGTAGGGGGCCCGACTCCACAAATGTGTATGTGTGTGTGTGTTGGTGTTTTTTTTTTTTAATTAAAGCATTAGAAGCTAACTGTTTTAAGGGTTTATACCAGGCACTGATATACATCATTTCTGTGCTGCTCAAAAACTGAAATTTATAAACACCTATATATCAGTCCCCCTCTTTATTTTGGAGGTGTAGGGTCTGCTACACATGGAATTGGATTTACAGTGAATTTCCCCATCATGCTCATGCTAACTCACTGTGTATTTGGTAAATGCTAGCTGGTAATAAACTCATTTTATCATCAAGCAGTTCAAATTGGCATACAGTTTGGAAAAATGAAAGCATGTTTTAAAATCCTATGATTACATGTTTAAATAAATTACAGTTTAGAAGAGGATTCCTGTGGGTGTATTTGCTGGTACATAAGAATGCTTTT
The DNA here is from genome assembly GCF_027887165.1 of Monodelphis domestica. NCBI lineage: Eukaryota > Metazoa > Chordata > Mammalia > Didelphimorphia > Didelphidae > Monodelphis > Monodelphis domestica. The sequence goes on from NC_077230.1 coordinate 161,297,891, forward strand.
GTGTGTAGAGGTTTAATTACACATATATAATGGAGTCAAAATGCAGGATTGAACAACCTTTTAGAAAATGTTAAAACGATGCTTTAGGCTAAATGGAACTGAACTTCTGCATTTAAATTACTGCAACCCTTCAGGATTGTTGAACATAAACATCACAAAGTATTATATGACTCAATTAAAAATGACAATGTTGAGATTTTCTGAATGCAGTATCAAACTTACCTTTAAATTGCCAAATAAAAATAAGAGATTCATCTAGTCACTCAAAATCTGTGTACTTAAATATAGCTATGTCAAAGAATTCAGATTAAAATAAATGAAAATGAATTCTTTTTTAAGTGAACTAGATTTCTTTAGAAATTGATTAGAAAAACATGACAAAATTACTACTACCTTTTCAAAGAATACTTTTCAGAAAATAAAAATATATGAATATATTATCTTCAATATTCAATATGGCATAAAATATAAACAAGAAATTTTTATTTTAAGGAGAGTATAAATCATATATACACTTAATTGCAGATAAAATGTATTTTTATTTTATGCATTTTAAATTTATTTTATGGAGTTTAAACATTGAATTTGATAAAATACAGGCCTTTCTTTAACCCAGAAAGCAAACCTGAACTAAATTCCAAAAGACTTTTTTTTCAATGCATGCTAAAGGAGTCCTTTGGGATTTCTATATGATTCCCAAATACAACATATGTACACTAGTATATAAAACATCTTAACAGAACAGACCTGGGGGTGGTAAGTGGGGACTGTTACTGGAAAATGAAACTGTTATGTCACAAGAAAAAATGAACTGTAAAGCATCTTTCCCAGTTGTCAATTTCAAATATGATGTGTACTTTAAAGTGAATATTGACAATTAGGTACCAATGTTATGAGCTTTATATTGGGAATAGGACAAAATGGACTTTCAGACTCTGAACAGGCTTTGTAGGGATGAGGAGGGAGACATTTACCCTTTTAAGACTGCTTCTCTGCCATTTCATCTGAAGAGAGCACACAATCCAGTTGTATATTCTATTCCTTTCCTATTCAGAACAATGCAGCTGCTTTGATGACTTTTATATTTTTTAAAGTCTAAAATACTTTCCAGCCCACTTCTACTTAAAAATTTTCCTTTAAAATTAAAAAAAAAAGTTTTATTTTGATTTGCAACCCAGATATCTCTATAGAGAAAGAGACTGTGGTGAAAAAAAAATTATCTTCTAGACCTATTTTTAAGACTATGATTATAAAATTGAAAATGCAATGAAAAATCTTTTCATCTCATTTAAAAATACTTTGTCAGAAAATTACATCATTTGGATGATACAAATACACATAAGCACACACAGCAAGCACAAAGTAAAATTTAAGAGTTTCAACAGTTTTAAATTTAAGAATTCTTTTAACCCCAAAATAGTGACCTTGCTTTCAGATTTCTTTGTTAATATTCAGTGAACAATTGCCTCATTACAGGGAAAGGGTTGTTGTTTTTTAAGGCTATATAATGCTCTCACAAATGAGCCCCTATATGCCAAAAATATTTCAGAATGACCTGAAATTCTGGAAGTAACTAATGATGTTTAAAATTCTGTCTGTACTATAGAGCATTCCTCTAGAAAGGTGAAATAAATACATTTTGCAACAGTGTTTGCATGTTAAATTCATGTTTAATTTCTAATCCAATCTAACACGATATAATAATCACTTTTTGAGTCTCCTTCTATGGCCTATTTAGGAGGAAAATCCTGCAATTTAATATAAAAATGTGATAAAATGATGTTACTATGACGAAGGGTATGTATATATGCTTTTCCTCATCATAATTCTGTGATTAGGAAGCCTACAATTTTCACGCTACAAAAGTAACTTATATAGCAAAGACCCTTATAGTGATAAGTAATAAATCTAATTACCATATCCTTTGAATAGATGTAATATAAATTTCATTGCTCACTTAAAAGTTCTAAAGTTAACAGCATAAACTTGAAGTTGAGTAATTAAGTAATCCTTATATAGACACTTATTAAAGTATTTATACATATTATCTTAAATCTACATCTATCATTTTGCCAATTAAAATTAGGACTTTAATTGCAATTAAGTAATTTAATTGCCAATTGAACAGCAAAATTGCTAAGTGACTAATTTTAATGCCTATTTTAATTACCAATCATGACTGGGGAGGGAGCTAATCAAGTTACATCAAGCAGTACCAGAGTAATGATGTGGAAAAAAAATGTAGAACAAACATTCAAGGCTACATGCTTTTAAAAAGAACTCTAAATTAAATAAATGCAAACACAATCTCATAAGGTAGTGAAATACTATATTTCAATTTCTAAATACAGGAACATCGAAATAAAGCACATGTTTAATTAAACAAGTCACTGTCAATCTTAAGTTAAAGTATTTAAAAGCAAGGTAGAATTTTTATGTGATTTTATATGGTAATCACACTAACAAGATAAACAGAAAATTGCAAATAGAGCAGCTTGCTGCTTGACAGGTGAAACAGGTGAAATATTATTAACAGTGGTTCTTATTCTTGAAGAATAAAATCAAATGCTGTAAAAACAATGAGAATAGCTTTTTAGCTAATTCACACAATGACAAGATATTTCAGGTTCAGAAACAAAAAAAAAAAAAGATCAGTACAACTATCATTCTATTACCAGTCCCAGGGACACTTTCTCCATTCCCATGAAAATTAAAATAGTTTCAATAGAGGCCTATGTCTATGTCAATAGCTTGCTACCTATTATTAGATCGTAAGAGAAAACATAAATCAGATTTATACTATAGAATATGTGTATGTGTATATAGATAGAATATATGATAAATACATAATACATATTAGGATGAGACAAAAGAAGCAAATAGCTATGGCTGCACTGTAATTAAAATAATGAATTATAGAGTGAGAAATCCAAATTGTGCTAAAATTTTTTCAGATCTTCCTGCCTTCCAGATGAAGTAAACCTCCCAGATCTTAAAAAAAAACCTGCAAGGTAATAGAAATGGGCAACACACAAATATAGGTAACAAACTTATTGACTGTCATAAATCAGTGTTCAAAATGCCCCTATATCCAAACTGATTCTCAGAAACCAATATGAGGGGAGTTGCTGTACAGAAAGATGTAGAGTAAAAGCTATTAAGAGATGGAATGTGATTTCCTCCCAGATGAGATGACAGAGAATAACTACCGTTCTTTTCCTCTGTTGGGGTCAAAAAGACAAATACTTTATTTAAAATGAATAGAAATTATGATCTTTATTTTAAAAACTAAAAACAAGGAAGTTGTTGCCTACATATGATTAGCTCTGGGTATTGTATGTATATGGTAACATGTCACACATATAACTGTTGGTTTATCTCTGTAGAAAGCTTCACACCTTCTACCCAAGACCTGAAATTACTCATGATATTTATGCAATGTTGTACGTAACTAGAAAAAAAAGCAACCAGGTTTGCAGTTAGGTTTGAGTTGTTATTTACTGATAGACCTACATTTTGAAGTGAAGCACACAACAGGAAGGAATCCTCTGCCTACATTTTGAATAGAATTGTACATTAATAAATACTGGGCTTAACAATAGATTTCAATATATTTTTATGGCAATAACAGCTTTTGAAGAGTTCTATATAATTGATTAAAATAAAATAACTCTAACACTTGCTACTATTCAGAAATCAAATATGAAGGGGTTTTTTGGCATGTCATTAAAAAAAGATTATTTGTCTATGTTTACTGTAACAAAAAGTTTTAAAAAATCTTTTTACTGCCACCATCTTAATACAATGCAATATTAGAAGGGGATATTAGCCCTTTAATTTCTCTTTTTTTAAAAATTGCATCATTTGTGATTTTTTTCTATTTTTATTCATTTAAATTTTACTTTCACATGATTCCACAAAAGGTCCTTATATTCAAAGTTTGAAAAATTAATTTGAGTTGTAGCATATTAGATTACTGGGCTATAGGAAAAAAGATAAAAATAGCTTTTCATATCATTATAAACTTTGAAAGTATATGTATTCAGATTTTCTGAAACACTCCATAGAGAATGCAAAATTCCAATAGTCCACATCAACTTAAAAAGTTTAGTGTTATTGTAAGACAGAAATTTAAAAATAAAATAAAATTGCACTGACCAGTGAACTTTTTTCCTAGCAGAAACAACAAATAAAACTTGATACATCAAAATGTATAAATTGCATGTAGTTTGGGGTTTTTTTAAATACTTTACTATTTCCTTCAGCTAAGGTCTGCCTTCACTTTTAATACATATTTTGAAGTTCATGGTGATTATACTAGGTCATTGGAATATTTACAAATAAGTCTGCAAAGTAATCCTTCCATGAGGGATTGAAAAATGGACTCAACAAGCTTCACAGATCCTAGGGTAAAGCAAACCACTAGTATATGACATGGTTTGAAGTTAGTAATTTACAGGTATATTACATGAAGGCACATTTTAAAGTACTTGTATAATCTGAATGTACTATGTGTACATATTTCTGTAGGGGTTGTTACTTTTCAACAATTTTAATTTCTGAAAACAAAAAAGATATTACCATGCCACAACAGTCATAAAAATCTAAACTACCAGAAAAAGCTATATTACATAACTAGGGAATGATTTTAAAGTACTCTGAAATAACACTTCTATTGGTATGGCTTTAACTTTATAATCAGAATTATGTTGTTCTTAAGTATTCCTGGTTTTTACTTTCCCTCTAGTCCTCACAATGTTAAGTATCTTACTCTGTGCTACTGTAAGAATTGCTAGAATCTGTGTTCATGTTTCTCAGTGCACCTCTGTATGGTATTTGGCGGTTTCACTGGAAGTTTCTAAGGTAACAGTTTTTGTGAAGTCTGCATCATCCCCAGGTGTTGTGTGATGCTGGAAGAGGGGTCCCCAGGACATATTTCACAATCAGAAAGATCTGACATCTGTCAGGATCTTCAGATTTAAATAGATGTTACAATATTTTTAGTAGATTTACACTACAAAAACTGAGATCCTATAGTTCTGTTGTTATAAAGTATCGGGTCAAGGGATATAAATCGTACCAAGCAATTCATCTTGCCGCTCAGAGAATCATTACATTTCTCCTGGAATATATTTGATTGATACTCTTGGAGGTGAAAGGCTAAAGGGACCATATGGCAACATGTTGCATTCCGTATGTTATCTGCCCATCCGTGCTTAAGCTGCCATTAGCAACATCTGCACCCAACGGAAATCCAGCTGTGCAGAAGACTACTGACGGAATTGTACTGGGGGTGGGAGGGAGAGAAGAGAGAGAACCTTGCTTAACGCCATTAACTCCAGACATATAGTCTGCCTACCAGGACGAATGGAAGCTTTCACAATTAGAGAAGACGAGACAAACGCTTTATTAAAGTTTAATTTTGAACTCCCAATTAGCGAAACTGCTTTACAAATCGATTGCAATTTCCTAGAAGGCACAGCAAGTCCCCTGCCTGCCTGCCATGTGTGCAGACACCAAAAAAGCTCCCCCTCCTGCCGGCTCAACAGGATTGTTCAGAGCTGGTCTCCGCTTCAGGAGAGTCCCTAAAGTCCTCTCAAGCCCCTCCTCCTGCAGGGGGGCTCAGACAACCTTAACAAGGGATAGAAAGTGGCTGCATCTTCCACATGCTTGGGGGGGAGGGGAACGACAAGGTGGAGGAGGGGAAGGAGTGGACGGGGGAGGGGGGTAGGAGAGCAGCAGGAGGAGGATATGCATTAATCTTTTCCTCTCAGGAGGTGAACTCGATTCAGTCGTGTAAGAGAAGTTTCTTTCTTCACATAGTGGTGAATGGCGGTTTCCAAGGGGTAGGGGGGAAGAGCTGGGATGGGAAGGTGGGAAATGGAGGCTGCCCCCACCGTCTACGATACCCAGATACTCTTCCCACCACCCCCATCCCACCCCCTCAGATACATTACCTGCCAGGGCCTCCCACCCGCCCTGATGCTCTGTAGTCTTCTCCGCCGATGTTGCCCCCGCCGCCGCGTTCCCTCTCGCAGCCGCATCCCCAGATGTGCACCAGATGTGCGGGTCACGCTCCCTGGTTCGCACAAAGAGGTCGCCCCCATCCGGAAATGAAAGTAGGCCGGGATTCCCCTTCTCTCTTCTCTGTAATGGGAGTGAGCGGAGCAAGGCGAGCGGAAAGTGAGGGAAAAGTGAAGATAACAATGAGAGGTGGGATGGGATGGAGTTCTAGGGGAGAAGAGGGGGCTTATTTTAAAACAAACCGGAAGGAAACAAAGACGAAAAAGAAAAAAAAGGCCAGGGTAGGACGGGCAGGAGGCGTGCGGCCGCTCGCTTCCCCGCCCGTTACTTTTGGAGAAGGAGGTGGGGAGGGTCTTGGCAGGCTTAGGGAAGGGAATTGGGGGGGGGGGCGCTGTTCCTCCTACTTTCCCTCCCTGGGTCCCCGCGGGAGGCAGCGGCGGCTGCAGCTGCACACACACACACAGAAGCCCCATTGTAGCCGCCGCCGCCGCCGCCGCCGCCGCCCAGCGCGCAGCCCCGCAGCAGCTCCGGCCTCACCAGCCAAGAGCGTCAGCGGCCCCGTCAGCGGCGCGAGGCTCCGTGACGTGCGCGCCGCGGCGGCGGTGGTGGTTATAAATAGTCCGGGCCCGGCGCGCGCCGTTTTTTTTTTTCCATTGACGCTTAGAGTTGAAGAGGAGGAGGAGGAGGGGCAGGGAGGGTGAACGGAAACAATAAACTTGCTACCCTGCTCCAACCCTTCCTCCCCCCTCCGCCCCCGGTGTTCCCCCTCCCCACACCACTAAAGGAACAAACTACCCCGACTTCATTCCATTCCGGGGCTCGGCAAATACAGGGAACCCCGCCCTCCATGCTGGAGCTAACAGGGGCCTGACCTGGAGGGGCCAGGAGGCGGGGGCGAGGCTTGAGAGCCTTCCGTGGGTTCCCATCCCAAATAGTTTATTTTTGCAAAGCTTCGGATGTTTCTGCCAAAAATCAAACCCATATCAGATTTGGGAGGGGAGGGGAGAGGGAGGAAGATTGTTTATTACATTTCAGTTTAAAACACGCACACATAAAATCTTGATTTTTTTTTCCATTTAGCATATTTCAAAGTTTTGGAAATGTAGTGGGAATGCAGTAGGGGCACCCAAACTTGGAAGTTGGAGGAGATACCAAAAGGACATTACTTTGGATAGTGTGAGAAGTGGATAGGGAAAGGTCCCACGGAAAACCAAGGATTACTAAACCCAGTGTTCTTAATCTTGGTCTCTGAATAGATTTTAGGTGCTATATGTCTTTAATTTTGCTAACTTCCAACTGAAATTTGACCTTTTCTTCCATTCATTTTTTTAAAGGTTATTCTGAGATCCAATCCTTAGGCTTCCCCTACCTGACAAAGGGATCCGCCTCACATGCAAAAAGGTTATAGCCTCCTAAATCTCAGTTTCAGCTCAGTATGTTTGATAATTCTGCTACATGACAATTTAGGTTTATCTTTAAAAAAAAAAAAGAAAGAAAAGAAAAACAAAAATAACAAAAAAAAGAAGAATCCTTCTGAGGAGAGTGAAAAAACTACTTTACTTGGAGTCAGTGGATTTGGGTTCAAATTCCAGATCTATCATATACTGACAATGTGACATTGGACAAGTTACAACTTTTGTGGGCCTCAGTTTCTTCACCTATAAAAGAAATGGTTTGGACTAGTTGTCCCCTGAGAGCCCCTGCAGCTTTAAATATGTGGTTCTGTATCTTATAGACACTTCTCAAACATGGCCTTCTCTCTTCATGTTCTTTGAAGGACTTTTCTGAGCTCCTCACTCCTAATGTCCACAAAAACCTGAATAAGAAAATTGCCTGACACTGGCTCCTGTGGAAATTCTGTGTCACCTTTCCAAAAACACAAGGCGTTCTCATCATGACACCCATGAGATTTTACCTTTGCTTCACCATTTACCTATATAAGCCAAAGAACATGCCTTCCGTCCTGCTCCTTTTTGGCTCCCCTCAAAAAAAAAAAAAACAGAATTGAAAAGGGACATCAGAGGTTATCTAGTGCAATAAATACCTGAACAAGAGTTTATTTTAAAACATCCCTGACAAGTAGTTCTAGAAATATTTTCAAATACTGATAAAATTTCAGAGATTAGAAAGAAGTGTCTGAGAGGCATATAGAAGAATATGGGGGGCAGCTGGGTGGCTCAGTGGATTGAGAACCAGGCCTAGAGAGGGGCAGTCCTGGGTTCACATTTGGCCTCAGACACTTCCCAGCTGTGTGACCCTGGGAAGTCACTTGACCCCCATTGCCTAGCCCTTACCACTCTTCTGCCTTGGAACCAATATACAGTATTGATTCTAAGACAGAAAGTAAGGATTAAAAAAAAGAAATAATATGGTGGGTTAAATGGGTTAAAGAGATATTCCTTATGCCTCAATCCCTTTGAAAAGAATATAGTAATTTTCAGCAAATTGATGTAGACTCAAATATCAAATAGGTAAAAGAGATACATTGAATTTAGAGATCTTAAACCCCCTAAGAATTCATTTTGCTCCACAGATTCTCCAGAAAGGAATTAATTCAATGAGACAATTTACAACTATCAAATGAGAGAAATAACTGACGTTTTAAGGTCCATCTATAGGACCATAGATAATAAACATTTCTACAAGTATTTTTAAAAGTTATACATGGTTGTATTTTGTTATGTTTTAAAACTATTTCTTCTATTGTTTTCAACCTGTTTCCAGTATGAGTTTTCCAAATAACAGACACTTAATTGTCTAGCAATAAACAAGTTACTCCAAGTCATTTTCATTAGAGACTTCTGATTGTCTCACAATGATGAGCCAATGCTAATTCTTGTCTGATTCTGACACTGTCTCCAGAGATGTGACGACATAATATAGAAAGAATTTGGAACCGAAAAGCCTTTACCTTAGACATTCATAAAAACTCAAAAAGCTAATGAATATACTTGCTTTTTCATCATTGCCTTTTACTTCCCTAAACCCCCAAGCATGTTTCATTTCAATTCAATATTCAATTCAACAAACCTTATTAGAAATCTACTGATAACTTTCAAGTATATTTTTTTCCTGAAGGCCACACTATTGTTACATGCAACTACTATTTTTCATGTCCCATTTTGTTTTCTTTTGTTTTTTTCTGAGTCTTAGACTTGCTCAATATCATGGGGCTGAATTTCTAAGAAAAATAATGGCTTCTTAACCTCATAACTGCCCAATCTAATGGTTTTTACTCATTAGCTTATCCTTCTTGACCTCTCTGCAGCCTCAATGGTTGGCACATAGTAGGCATTTAATAAATTTTTCTTTGGTTGTTATTCTTTTTAAGCCCTTACCTTCCATCTAAGAATCAATACTGTGTATTGGTTCCAAAGAAGAAGAGTGGTAAGGGCTGGCAATGGGCATTAAGTGATTTGCCCAGGATCACACAACTGGGATTTTAATAAATGTTGATGGAGTGATTTGATATTACAGGCACCCTCTTCTCTTTGATTCTCTCTTCTCTCTAGCTTATATACTCTCAACCTGGTTCTCTCTTTGTCTCTCTTGTCTGTACATGGTTGTCTGCATGTTGTCTCCCTCATTACATTGTGATGTCCTTGAGATCAGGGAATGTTTTTTTTTTGTTTTGTATTGTTTTGTTTTTTACCTTTCTTTGTATCTCTAGTAGTGCCTGACACATAATAGGCATTTTAAAATGTTTAATGATTTTCTGACTATTCTGTACAAGGCACTGTGCTAGTCACTAGAAATCCAGGGGCACAAGAGGCCTTGTTCTAAAGGAGTTTTTTTGTTAGAAAGAAACAACAGGTACCAAAATAAGTAAATAGGAAATTGTTATTCATCCTTTCGTTTTAAGAAAACCAGTGACATCACAGGGTAATGTCTTGACTTACCTATGAATTGGACTTAAGTAAGGTACTTAAATACAAAGTAACTTTGGCTTACAAAATAACAATAGAGGAGGCAAATGACACATGAGATGAGCCTAAAAGAAAGATAAAAATTCTGAGAGAAAAAGAAGAGAAGAAAGTACATTTCATCCATTTGGGAAGGCCTGTACAAAGGTTTGGAAATGGAAAATAGAATGCCAAGTTTAGGGAAGAGCAAGTAATCCAGTTGGTATGAAATGTTGAATTTGTAAAGGGAAGTAATATGAAATAAAGCCAGAAAAATAAGTTATTGCTATGTTAGGAATATCCAAAATGCCAAACTGAGGAATCCATATTTCATCCCAGAGTCTAAATTTTAAAAAATTAGCAATAACTTATACTAATTAGGAAATTTTATTCAAAAACTAGGAAACATATCCTAATTTTCAGTTACCTCTATCAGCCTCTTGGCTTGTAGGTGGCCCAAGATAGAGCCTGCAATCAGGAAGGATTAAAATCCTACCCTAGATACTTACTTGCTATGGTACCTCAGACAAGTGACTTAACCTCTGCTTATCTCCATTTCCTCAACTATAAAATGGGGATAACATTAGTACCTACCTCCTAGAGTTGTTTTGAAGATCAAAAGTGATAATATTTTTTTAAATGCTTAGCAAAGTACTGGTACATAGTAAGCACTATATAAATGCTAGTTATTATTTTCTTGACTAGAGACATATCCATGTCAGATAAATATAAAATTGAGAAAACCTATTCAAAAAGATACCTGGTTTTGCCTTTGCAAGTTACATGATTGAGAAAGAGAATTCCCTTTTTCACTTGAACTTGGAAGAGAATAAATTAATTTCCAAATACCTGAGATCTTAAGCCACTGAAAGATTTTGGACAGTGAAGTGGCATTATTATTATTTAAGAAGATTATTTTGGAAGTTGTATAAAGGATATGTTGGGGAGGAAAAAGAAACTTCTTATCCAAGACTGAATTGAAGGCAACAAGACCAATTACGAGATGATTAGAATATCCCAGGTGAGGGATCATAAATATCTTAACTATTAAAGAGGTCTAGTGATTATGGAGAGAATTCGGGAGATGCAAGAGGAATAGAAGCAGCACCAAAATGATGTGGCAGATGACCAAATATGTAGGGTAAGACAGTGAGAAGAATCAAAGACGACTAAATTGTGAACCTGGATGACTGAAAGGATGGTGGAAGCCTAGAAAGAAATGGGAGGTAAGAGGCAAGTTCCAAAGGGGAAGATAACTAGTTTTATTGCGAACATGGAATCATAGTATGGAGCATTGATTCAGAGCAGGAAAAGATCTAAAATAAGTACAACTCATATTTGTACAGCACTTATTTTCTTCCAACAAGCCTATGAGATTGCTATAATTACTATTTTTATCTCCACTTTGAAAATGAAGCTCTCGAAAATAAAGTGGCAGGTCTATGGCCATGGTCTTGAAATCAGGTCTGACTATTAGTTCAGAATTCTTTCCACTTGACCATGCTTTATGCGTAGTCCAAGAATTACTTCCATGCTTACTTAATCTTTACTTCAAGGATTCAGTACTGCAAGAATTTCAATACTTCTTTCAGGAGGAAATGTACAGAAGGTTGTTGAAGATTTTGGATGGAATTCAGAGAGATGGTGAGGGAGAAGTCTGGTAGATGGAAGGATAGCCTAAAAAAGAGAAATCCAAGGAACCAAGGAAAGGGTACATAAAAGAAGAGTATACTCATCCTTCAAAAAGTTGCATGATGGTCAAGTTGGAGGGTGAATAAAATAAACTGATTAAGTTAATACATTGATAACTATTGAAAACTATAATAGGTGCAAGATTAGTTTCCTAAAGACTGAAAATTAATGGGAATAAAAGAAGTAGAAGTAGTAAGTGGAAGCAATTTTTTCTAGAAGTTTAGCTATAAAAAGAATAAAAGATATAAAGGAAACACATATTTATTAAGAGCTTACTATGTGCCAAATATTTTATAAATATATTATTTGATTCATGCAACAACCTTGTGAGGCAGATACTGTTATTAGAGTTAAGAAAATTGGGGCAAATGGAGGTTAAATGATTTTTCCAGAATCACATAACTATTAGGTGTCTGAGATAGAATTGGAACTCAGGTCTTCTTGACTGTAGATCCATTGTTCTATCCATTGTGCTACCCAGCTGTCATAGAAAGGTAGGTAGACAGATAATTTCATTTCTTTTTCTGAATTCCTCTTGAAGGATTTTCCCCATCTTTCCATTTTCTTAAAATATGTGTTATATATCTTCCACAACTAAAAAGACTTGTCCCCTAAAATAAGTCATTCATGTATCTCTTTTTTATTTATATATAATATGTAATATATTATATGTAATATTATACATATAATATTTCTTTTTTGAACTGTCTGTTCCATTCTTTCTTACTTTTCATTGTTTCCAAATTAAAATATTAGGTCTCTATATCCACTGATTAATTTAGACAACCAACCCAACCTCTAGTATTCAAAGGTAAGAAGTTTTTTTTATTATTATTAAAAATGAAAAAGAGCTTAGTTCCAGATCAGTTTAAATATATATTCTGAAGTAAAAGGGCCCTTGAAGCAAATACAAAGGCAATTATGCTGAAATTGTAGAATAGGAGATTGAAAATATATAAAATCTATCATTTTAAATTCTCTCTAATAAGGCATCCTAGAATTTCTAAATACAGTAAATGTTTTAGAATGTGGACATTTTCCAATGCCTCCAGAAGTTTCTGCCTATCTAAGGTTAAATCCTTTGAAAAGACCACAGTACAGTTACTGTATTGAAGGAATTATTAGAGAAACTGCTGTGTACTCTTGACTTATTACTCAGTTAATCCTGATCTATATTTAGATAGTGATGCCAGCCCAGTTGAGGCTTCAAAGGAATGAGCACAAATATTTGCCATCTCCTGTACAGTACTTTTTTGGTGATTGAAAATTCATATTGGAAAATATCATTGAAGTTATAGTATAAACAAAGCTCAGCAACCTTCCAATGTATAAACTTACCAGGAAAAGATTCTAGGATTCCCAGTATTCTAAAAGGAAACTTATTTAGGAAAGGTACAACCCACGTTATGTAATAGGTGGGTTAAAAGAAGGGTTCAAAACTAACTATATATATAGAGAGAAATATAAAATAACAGATTTGTTTAGCTAAATGGAATTAGGGAAAAACTAACTGTTAACCCCAAACAGAGATTAAAACCCTTATACCTTCTATAATTATTCTAAACTAAATTCTTAAAGTAGTAATTAAGGTGGGGGGGACGGGGAGGAAAAAGGACAAGGGCCAAAGAATCTCACAACCAGGAGTGCTCTTTGAGTCAAGCAGTAGTCCCAGTAACAGCTCTGTTGAAATTCACCTGAGAGGAGCAGCAGCAGCACCAACAGCAGTAAGGACAGGCAGAATATCAAGAAAGCCAAAAAAGAGGGAATCATTGGCTCTCTGGGTCCACCCCAAAAATACCAAACAAAAATCCTCTTGGCTCTTCTGACTGCTAGGGAAAAACAGCAGCCTCTCTCTCTTTCAGAGGAGCCCGCCAACCACTCCTAGAAATTGCCTATGCATTCAGTGCCCCAGCTCCTCAGAGTTCTGTGTGGAATGTTGGTTTGCAGGATCTCTTGCTGTCAGCTTGCCCCTGCTAAAATCCCTTACTACAATTGGGACCTACAGTTTTCTGTACACAAAAAAAGTTGCAAGTGAGATGGAAGAGAATAATTATAGTTCATATTTGTACAGCACTTGTTTTCTTCCCATCAAGTCTGTGAGATGGTAAAATTAGTATTGTTATCTCCACTTCACAAATGAGGAAAATGAAGCTCTTGAAAATTAAGTGACATGTCCATGGCCATGGCTGAATGAGAAAATGCCAGAACACCTGGTCCCAAAACCAGGTCTGTCTGACTCTTAGTTCAGAATTCTTTCCACTATACCAGGCTAATGCATACTCCAATAATTGCCTCAATGCTTACTTAATCCTTACTTCAAGGATTCACTACTGTAAGGATCAATGATTTCAATAGTTCTTGCACTCTCTCTACCAAGATAGATCATTGTATTCCCATTTCTTATAGAATCAAAAAATCTAAGCATTAGCAGGGAAGTCTTTTATTATTCAGAGGTCATCTAAACCAACTCCTTCAGCAGGAATTCTCTCTGTAAGAAGATTCTTTAATAGATAGTTTCATGAATAGTTGTGATCCAAGACCAAAAGTATTCATCACATGATAGCTATCCTTATGGTGATGAGTTCTGAATAATTCAACTAGACTGGTTTGAGACAAATGATACACTTATAATCCTTGGAGCTATACTGAAAATTTTCAGTTTTAGTAAAATCTGAATATACTCGCATTCCAACAAAGAATCCTTTGAGAATTCAGAGCCACTGCTATAAGTAGAAAAAACACGTGACTTGAAATCAGAGGGACCTAGGTTCAAATCCCAGCTCTGCCACTTAGAATTTGTATGGCCTTGAACAAGTAGCTTCACCTAGAGAAATATCCTCATCTATAAAATGAAGGAATTGAACTAGATTGAACTCTAAGGTCTCCTCCAGCCATAAATCTATGATGACCCTATGATCTGATATTTCTAAGATCTTGAGAGGCACAAAGATTTTCAAGTCTGGTGGAAGAAGGATTATTAATTTGGTAAAAAAAAATTAGTATATTACCAAGTCTATTTAAAACTTTGTAACAAAAAAAAAAACCTTGAATCTTCAAATGAAGGCTTTTCATTAATTCTTTTGATCCTCACAACAACCCAGTGCATTAAGTATTCCAGATATTTTTATCCCCACTTTTCAGCTTAAGAAATTAAGTCTGAGACAGGTTGAGTTACTGTCCTAGGGTCACATAGCTAGTAACTATCTGAGATAGGATGGAGGCCCAGGTCTTCTTGACTTCAACTCCAGCTTTCTAACACAATACCACACAGAGTTTTCAGATAGAAAATTAATTAGATCATGATAAGCAGGTTTCTAGGAGTTGGGTATAAATGACTAACCGTAAAACCAGCAATTGTTAACAAGCTATAAAAACCAAAAAAATTTAATTTTTCACCATAGATCAATTTTTTATTATATGCATGTCCTTTTTAAATAGAAAGACGTTTTTTGCTATTCTTTCCCTACTGTCTTGTCCTGTATAGTTTTGCTTAGAAGTATTAATCAAAGTTCAGTTTATTCTGGGCTTAGTAATAATAACAGTTCACATTATATGGGACTTGACAATAGCAAAGTATGCTTAGGTACATTATTTCCTCTGACCCTCACAACAGCTTTATAAAATCAGTAATATAAGTGATATCACCATTTTACAAATGGGGGAACTGAACTTAGAGATTAGATGGCTACCTTAGTTTCACACAGCTAAAAAATTGCAAATGGGAGAGATTTAGTTTTCTGATTCCTGACCTTTTCCCAAGCTAAACATATCTTCAAAACAGGGAGAAAGCTTATCAGTATAGGGACCAGCAGATTGGGGATCTGGCCCATAATATTCTAAATCATCATCCAGAAGTAGAACTCTATTACAGTATTTTACTGTGTATTCTTCAGCTCATAGTCAATACTCACCTGGGATTCGGATGTAAACTTTGTATAACTGAGAAGCACAATTTATATCATGCTTCCCAGGCCCAATCCCATGTCTTTCATAAAGCTTTTCTTGACTAAGTCTGTCCCATGATGGTGGCTCATGACTTCTGATTTCTGACCTACCAGAGCACTTATTAGAGTTGTAACTTCACCTAGGCAAGGACAATGTTGATGCAGTGGACAAGTCCAGATGAGGGGGAAAGAGTTATGCTTCCCAGTATGAAGGCCAGAAGAAGGAAGGACTTTTATGAGGCCTGGAGACATCAGCATTGGCCCACTACAGAGGGAGATACTCCACATAACTGTGACAGCATGATAAGTCAAGGTCTTAATAGTCTTGCTATTTAGTCAATAGCTCTAGTACTTATGTTGTCTATTTTTTACTTGGTAATTTCCATATACTGCCTTGAAATATTATCTTTTATATGTATGTGTATGATTGAGGCAGTGTAGTATAATAGTTAGAGAGCTGTCCTTAAAGTTCAAGTCCCAGCTCTGATACACATTGGTTGTGTGACACCTAGCAAGGAGCTTGAGAAAACTCTCTAAGATTCTAAATTGCAAAGAAGGTACTGAACTGCATTGGTAGAGCAATGAAATTACAGGGTCATTTCCCATCCCACTATGTGTACTTGTATGACTTATAGCAATGAAATTACAGGGTCATTTCCCATCCCACTATGTGTACTTGTATGACTTCTTTCTCTGTACAGCAAGCTCCTTGACTATAGGAATCAAGGTTTATTTTTTTGGTAATTCTCTCTCCTGTGTACAGTGCCTTAGTATTGACTCTTCATAGGACCCAAGATTTAGAACTAGTTTCCTAAGAGGTCATTTGTTCCAACCTCTTCCATTTCATAAATGAGGAAACAATCCCATATAGGTTAAGTGGCTTGCCAAAAAAAAAAAAGTCCACACAAGTAGTGAGTAGTAAAGCTGAGGATTGAAGTCAAGTCCTCCAAGGATGAATGCAGTGCTCTTTCCAGTGTTCCATGAAAGGACCAAATGGGTGTATGCTCATGAACTCTACCATTTGTCAAAGTATGGAAGATTCTCTTTCCAAAGAAGAGATCAAGTACCCAAGAGTTTGAGTCTTCAGCTTTTCCTTAGTTCTTATTTTATGGCTGACAAAATAACAGGATTATACAAGTTTTCTTTTGTTGATGAATATCTTGAACAGCAGGCAGCTGATCAACATTTCTGCAGATGGTTAACAAGTTGAGAGTAATATAAATGAAAGATAGGATTTCCTGTTGTTTTTTCGTTTCCTTGTGTCAAATAATGTTTCATGTGTCTCCTCTAGTAGAAGTAATCATTGCACCTGCATTAATTTGTGAAGCATATGTTTCTCCTTCTAAACAATATGAGAATTCCATTTATTAAGTGCTTCTACTGTCCAGCTGCTGGGGATCCAAAGACTGAAAGAGGGAGACATCATTTCTAGATGTAGGATCAAAAAAGACTTCCTGGGTAGAGGTAGCACCTGAGCTTGGCCTTGCAGAAAAGGAAGTATTTCCACAGGCTGAGTTGTGTTCCTGCATGGAAAATGGCAAGTACTTTGGGGCAACCAAAAGAAATCGGATGAGACAGGCCACCCAGTAATCTAGTTTGACTGAAGCATAGAGAACTTGAATAGGAGCTGTGTGAAATATGGTTAGGAAAACTAGAGAATAATGCTTCTGCTGCTATTCAGATGGATCAACATATAATATGTAACATATTTTATATATACACATATATTCCATATATATAGACACACACATACATACACATATTCCTCCCACCCCCAAATATCTCCTGATTTCAAATTATTCTTATCCATGCATATAAACAGATCTTTATATCTATCTAATATTCTGATCTTGGATCTTTTATCATTAGTTTTCCATTTTCCATTTCAAATTGGAAGTTCTAAGGCAATCTCAGACTCAACATATCCAAAATTTACTATCTTTTCCTCCAAACCAATTCCTCTTCCAAACTCCATTATTTCTTTTTAAGGCAACAGCCTTCTAGTGTCCAAGTGTCATAATATTAGGGTTACCTTCTATTTCCTTAGCTCCTACATAGAAAAATAAGACTGAAGAGTTCCAGTTAGATTAGCAAGTAGGAAATAAAGCTCACAGTAATAGCAAACTAGGTAACCCCTGAGACAATTTATACCACTAACAAGAATGTTTAAGATTGGTCTTGAGATCCCTGGAAGGGATGTCAGGAAGGGTCTGGGCCTGGGAGGACAGGCCTCATATTCAGGCAGTAGAATGGCCAGAAAGGACATCTTGGGGAAGGTACTAAAAAGATGAAGTGGTAGCAAATTCAATTTTAACACAAATGAGAGGAAGAAGAAAGAAGGGGGCGGGGAGGAAGAGGAAGAAGAGGTGAAGGTGACAGCACCAAAGACAAAACCTATTCCACAATTTTGCTTCAGGTTATTTCTCTTATAATATAGGTAATTCATGTGTTATTCTCTTAGAATCTACATGCAATAATATATAACCTGCAGTGATGAACTTCTCAATGAGTGGAAGTATTTCATCTTAGGAGGATTCTTGTTGAATCACATTCTAAATATTTTCAATTTTGTTTATATAATAATAATAAACACATTATTAAAAATTTCTCCACCTTCTTTTTCTCTTAAAAACAAACAAAAGCAACAACAACAACAAAAACCTGGAATAGCTAAGTAAGACAGCAAATAGAAAGCCAGAGCTGAAGTCAGGAGGAACTGAATTCAAAGGTTTGACCTCAGACCCTTCATAGCTGTGTGACCCTGAGTGAATCACTTAACTCCATTTACCTAGCTCTTGCTGTTCTTCAGTCTTAGAATTAATACTAAGATGAGCTAAGTGTTTAAAAAAAACAACTCTAAGACCTTTCTCTTATTCCATTTAAATATCTTCTTTCTTTTTAAAAAATTAATTTAATTTTAATTTTATTTATTTAATTTGTTTATTTAGAATATTTATTGAATTTTATTTATTTTAAAAATATTTTTCCACGTTTACATGATTCATTTTCTTTCCCTCCCTCTTTTCCTCCCCTTCTCCCAGAACCAACAAGCAATTCCATTGGATTATAAAAATGTTGTTACTTGATATCCATTTCCATTTTATTCATCTTTGCTATAGAGATTTTTTAAAGGCCTAAACCCCAAATCGCATACTTATATATACATGTGATAAGTGATGTCATATGTTTTACTTTTGCATTTCTTTTCCCATAGTTCTTTCTCTCAATGTGGATAGCATTCTTTTATACAAGTCCTTCAGGAGTATCCTGGTTTGTTGCATTGCTATTAGTCGCAAGGTCTACTACATTGAATTGTTCCACAATGTTTTACTTTCTATGTACAATGTTCTTCTGGTTCTGCTGGTTTCATTCTGCATCAGTTCATTTAGGTTCTCCCAGTTCATATAGAAAGCCTCCAGATTCCTTACAGCACAATCATATTCTATCACCAATATATACTACAATTTGTTCAGTCATTCCCCAATAGAGGGATACCCCTTCGTTTTCCATAAATATCTTCTTTCTAAAGAATTCTTTTTTTTTTAATTGTACTCCAGACTTAAATATGTCATTCTTCCTCTTCAAAAAACTACTTTGTATTTCTCTTGGACATAGTTTTACATACATACATGCTGCCTCTTCCAATAGATTGTGAGTTCCTTGAGGGCAGAGACATTTCATTTCTGTCTTCATAGCTTGGTACATAGTAGTGGGTGCTTAATAAGTGATACTTAAATGAATAGTTACGATATTTTTTTCAAGGCTTGGGTGAAATAAGGTTAGTCTTCTTTTGAATATGCTGAATGTACCAAATCTAATAAACTATTAAAAGGAAAATAAGATACCTAGATATATTAGAAAATAGTTATTCCAGAAGTGCTCCAGATAGGCATGGGCTCAATTTGCCAAGACAACAAAAATGGGACTCTACTAATTTGAGATACAGTCCTAAGTTCAGATGCTTTTTCTCCTTTCATCCTACTAATGTGTCATGATCAATGAGTTAGTTACACTGTAGACTATACCTGCAGATCTAAAAGTCCTAAACATATTACAGAGTGTTTCCTCACTGAAATCACCACAAGTATCATTGATGTTATAATGATCATTCTTAAACCCATATTAACTCTCCAATATGCTCAGTCTCAGTATTTAGCTTCTATTCCTTTCATTTGAAAAGCTCTTCACCCAGAGCTGCCCACACTTACTGACAACTGTGTTTTGATCCCAGCAGGAGTAACAGATTTCATTTCTCGTGAATTGCAGAACTACAACCAGAGCTCTATTATTAGATGAAGGATAATCATGCTGAGTTTGGGAGAGAAGAACAAGAATTTGGTATTAAAATAATAAGCTAATAAAAGGATTTCAGGTGGTATCCTCATAATTTATCTTAAGTTTTTCATTCTTATATAGGAGTTCTAAAATCATGAGCATCCTCCAGAACCATCAAAACTCCAAAGTACTTAGAATTTGCATTCGTGTCACTTGAATTTGACAGTTTTCATATTAATTTTCCCCATGGAAATATGATTATGTCTAAAAATCAATCAGTAAGTATATATACAGCACTGCTACATGCTAGGCACTGGGGATACAAATACAAAGAATAAAACAATCTCTGCTCTCCAGGAGGTTCTGCTGTAATGGGGAGAGAGCAAATACATATATAATTATGTATAGAATATATAGAGAATAAATAAAATGTACATACAAATAAATGAAAGCAGTTAAATACTTGGTAGTTTGGGAGGAAAGACTAACAGTTGAGGGAATCAGGAAAGGGTTCTAGTAGAAGCTAGTGCTTGAGCTGAGTGCTTGAACAATGTTAATAACAGCTAGCATTTAAGAAGAAGAAGAAGAAACAGGCAGATAAAGGTTAAGTGATTAGCTCAATATTACACAGCTGTTAATTGTCCCAGATTTAAACTTGAAACTTCCTGACTCCAGGTCCAGCACTATGCACTGTGTCACCAACCTGCCCAGTGCATTCTGTGAGGTGGAGGTGAGGAAGCAGTGCATTCCAGGAATGGGAATAGCCAATAAAAGAATAGAAATGGAAAAGGGAGTGTCATGTGTCAGTAACCAAAAGAAGATCAGTTTAGTTGGATTTCAGAATGTTGGGATATGAGGAATGAGACAGTCTTATGCGATAAGACTGGAAAAAAAAAAGGTTAGATCCAAACAAAAGACTTTAGGAGCTTACCAAAGGCTTACCATTTTATCCTAGCGGCAAGGGGAAGCCACTTGAATGTACTGAATAGGGGAATAACAAGGTCAGTTCTACACTTAAGGAAAATCTCTTTGACAACAGTATGGAGGGATAGACTGGATTCGGAAGAGACTTGAAACAGAGAGGCTATTGCAGTATCTAAACAAGATGCAATACAGGACTAAGCCATCTCTTAATAGAAAGAAGGGGTCAGATGCAAGAGTTGTAAAGGTATGAATGACAAGAGGCAACTTATTTGGGATGAGAGAGAGTGAGGAGTGGAGGATAACCGATTATGAATTTGGGAGACTAGAAAAGTTGTGCTACCTTCAACAGAAGTGGAAAAGGAGTGGGACAAGATAATGAGTTTGGGACATGTTGAGCTCAAGATGCCCCAAACATCCAGTTTGGAATGTACAATAGAGAATTAGTGATGTAAGACTAAAGCTCATAAAATAGAGTAGGTGTAAAGCTCTATATGTTACATACATAAATATAATTAAATTCATAGGAGTTTATAAGATCATCCAGAGAGAATGTAGAAAGAGTAGAGGGCTTAACACAGCCTTCGGGAACACTTACATTTGGGGAGTATAATATGGATGATGAACCAAGAGAAGAAAAAAAAAACGACTGATGAGTGGTGAGTGATGAGCTGGTATGAGGAGTATCAGTACAGTAGTGCCAGAAAAATCCAGAAAGTAGAAAGAATCTAGAAGAGTCAACAGTAGTCGTTAGTGTCAAATGCAACAAAAAGGTGGGGGAAAAAAGGCATCATATAATCAGAACACTGACTATTGTCAATGGACACTTTTCAAAAAGCTGTCCTTGGGCAAGTTCTCCATCCCATCATTTCAAATTATGCTGTCAAGTCATCTTGAAGCAAGAAAGGATTCAAAGACTGGTTAAAATTAAAATTAAAAAAAAACTGGTTAAAATACAGGCCTCTTTCCATACTTGTTGCTATTTCTCCATAACACAAAGTGAAGGAAAGATAAGGTAGTGGTTTATTAAGTCAGCATATCAGCTCAAGTAATCAAAGCACCAGAGTTTGAAATGTATGCTTTAAAATAAAATTTGGTATAGCAGCTTTTAAGTTTTCTTATTAAGTATAAGGGGAAACTTTCCAATACTGCTTCCTTGAAATATGAAGGCCACATTGTCACATACTATGCATCAAGATTTTTAAACCATGAGAAATATCTGATGATATCATCATCATCATAATTTCTTATCATTAAGCAACTTTCTTGGATGGTCTTTTGAAAGAAGTTTCATGCTCTTTTTTTCCAAGGGCCTTGTAAATAATGAAATTTAAATGAGATTACAGTCACCAAAATTAATGGGGGTGGGGGAGAAGGGCACCTGTTTATTACACAGATATATCTGTTCCCTCTGCTTCTTTTTAGTCATAGCTATTTAATTTCCTGAAACAAAAAACAAACAGATTTCTTACTAATGTCAGTACTGCAGAACTAGTATAGGGACAGAAGAGCCAGCTGTACTCTATTTTGTCTCATGCATCATCAACAAAATTGGCAGCTCAATTCTGATTTCTGAGCCTTTACGGTGAATGATGATATACAAGCTGTGCTTGATTTTCCGATACCAGCCTGATCTTGCTGTGCTGACAGAAAAAAAATCTATTTTTGATTTGTAAATTGAGCAAATTTGATGTGAAAATTATTCATGTAGAATAAATGCAAAGCATAGAGATATCATTTTTAGACTTACTTTGCTGACCCTTAAACCACTTCAAATCATCATCATCATCATCATCATCGTCATCGTCATTCAATATAAGATGGTTGTAATTAGTCAATTAAGTAAAACTGCAGGGGTTTGTGTAAGTGATCTGTATATCGAAGGCTGTTATTCTCATCAGGATTTTTAATACAACACATGAGTAATACAAATGATTAGCAGTTATTTCACTGTCCAGTGCCCAGATGCAATGCTATTCAAAATCATATTTGGTGGCTTTAACTGCCTCTATGGCAATAGGTAGGCTCTTCTGTAAGCTAGAAAAGAGGCATTGTAAGAAGGGGAAGGAAGTTATTTATAACTGCTCTTGCTTTTGCAGAGCAGCATGCTTAACTTAGGCAAAACCTGAAAGCAGAGAAAATTTGTTGTTGACACTTTATCTTTTCCACTTTAACTATGGTTGCCCATCCCCAGCCAAGTACTAGTTCCACAAAGCTGTCCTTGACTAAATAGGATGCTCCTTTTCATCTCCCCTTTTTGCTCAAAATCTGTCAGTTCATCTTGCCTCCATCAAATCTGTACCTATCACTCTTTAGATATTGCTAAGTGGTTTGCTAATTTCTGATAAATTTACCCTTGATATCATGCCCTTCTATCTTATCTTCTCCAACAGATTGCCCCCACTCTCATTCCTGCTCTCACTAATCTTCAATCTCTTCCTTTATATAGGTTCCATTGCTTCTGGTTGCAAACAAATTCTTGTCTCCCCAAAAAAAAGAAAAAGAAGAACCTCATTGGATGCTGCTATCCAGTTCCATCCAGTATAACTATCTATTGTCCTATACATCTCCTCCCCTCTCAGCTAAACTAGCCACCTACATCCAGTGCTTTCTATCTTCTTTCTTCTCACTCTTTTCTAAACCTTCTTTAATTTAGCTTCTGACACCTTTCAGCTAAATCCACTCTCTTAAAATTACTAATGATCTCTTAACTGCCAAATCTCTAGGGCTTTTCCTAATCATCATCCTTCTTGACCTCTCTGTTTGAGGTCTTTGACACTGCTGATCACTGTCTCCTCCTGGATACTATATCCTCTCTGAGTTTTCATGACACTGATCTCTCTCTTGAATCTCCTAGCTTTATGTCTTCTCTTTCTCAGTCTTCATCCATACCATGCTACTAAATATAGATTTAGTCCCATGATTCAGTCCTGAGCCTTAGTCTCTTTATACTCTCTCTTAGTCATTTCATCAGCTCCCATGGATTCAATTATCATCTCTACAATGATGATTATATCCATCTCTTCTAAGGTCTCTTCTAAGTTCTAATCACACATACCCAACTACCTATTGAGCTTTTTGAACTGGATGTCCCATTGGTATTTCAAATAACATATCCAAAATAAATCATTATCTTTTTCCCAAACCAATCCCTCTTAAAAACGTTCCTATTGCTGACAAGGGTACAAACATCTTCTAAGTCATCCAGATTCACCATCTCTGTGTCATCTTTGACTCTGTGTCAACTTCTCACCTTTACAGCCTATCATTTGTCAAATGTTTCTAGTACAATAGCCTTCTAATGGGCCTATCTCCTTGAGTCTTCACTTTCTCTAATTCATCCTCTAATTCAGCTACTAAAGTGATTTTCCTGAAGTATAGGTCTGACCATGTCACCCTCCCACCCTATTCAATAAACTCCAGTGGCTCCCTGTTTTTACCCCTTCACAACCTGGCTCTTCCTAGCTTTCTAATTTTCTTACACAATACTTGCCTCAATTCACTCTTTAGTCCAGTCATATTGGCCCTTGCTGTTCCTCTCATATGAAGTTTCATCTCCAATTTCCATCCCCAACATGGGAAATATTCTTTCTCCTTGCCTTTACCTCTTAGAATCTCTGTCCTCCTACAAGATCCTGCTCAAATATGACCTTCTGCAGGAAGCCTTTCTTGGTCCCCCCCAGCTGCTAATATCTGCTGCTCCCAACTTGATTTCCATCTGCTCTCTACCTAGTTTTGGATGTATCTTTTTATTTACATGCTCTCTCTCCCATTCAAATGTAAGCTCTTTGAGGACAAGAACTGTTTTGTTTTGTTTTCTTTTTCTTCATATCCCTTGGGCTTAGCATAGTGACTGATATATAGTAAAGCACTTAATAAATGTTTGTTGATTATTGAATGATGTCTTAAATAATAATCTTCCCCAAGGGATATAAAAGAGCATATATACTCTTTGCATTTTCAAAAAAAAAGGACCCTGGGAAAATCATTGACAATTCTGCCTAAGCTCGGTGGCAGAGAACAAACATTTTGACTTCTTTTGACCTATAATGGCTAGCTAGATCCCTCTGACTGAACCTACTAGTGGTACTGAAGTTCTTATGGACACATTAAAGGAAAGGCACTGCCTTTAATGTCACACTATTTCCTGCTTTGGGTGGGCTGGATCACTGAAGCAGTGCATTGGCTTTTCATTGATGAGAAGCTAGTTCAGTACACTGTAATTAATCAAACAATTAATGAGAATTTATTAACTATGTCAGGAACTGTGTTGGGTACTGGAGATAACAATATAAAAATGAAACTAGCTCTGTTTTTAAGGACTGTTTTAATCCTACTACAGGATACAACATTCAGATAAGAAATATAAAATAAATCAGTGCTCTGGAGAAACTCACCAATAACTGGAAGATCAGGAAAGGCCTCTTTCTTCAATCAATTAACAAGCTTTTATTAAGTTCTTAGTTCTATGTGCCAGGCACTGGGTTAAATGCCTGGATAAAAGCACAAAGACTGAAACAAGCCCTATATGCAAAGATGATACATTTTAATGGGGGGAAACATACACATACACACACATATATGCACACATACAACCTGAAGTTAGTTAATAAAAAAAGTTAAATACAATGGAATTTGGGAGAGAGAACACTAGTACTCTGGGGATCCAGAAGGTTTCATGAAGAAGAGTTATGGGTTCCAAGAGACAGATGTAAGGAGAGAAATAGATCTAGGCATAATGTGAGGGAGGGAATGGACAGAGTGCTCACTTTGTCCCTAAAGGGACCCTTAGCTCTGGATTATTGCACATAGACCAACTTCAGCCTTGGGGAACCCAACCCTTAAATAAAAGAATAATATTCTTTCCCTCTAATTCTCTATGTTCCTTACCACATACCCCTAAGGAAATAGCTTAAACATTAGGTATAACAAGGTGGCTCAGTGGATAGAGAGTCAGGCCTGGAGATGAGAGGTCCTGGGTTCAAATCTATTCTTAGATACTTCCTAGATTTCTGACCCAGAACAAATCACTTAGCCCCAATTGACTAGCTCTGGCTGTTCTTCTGCCTTGGGACTGATACTTGATATCATTCCTAAGACAGAAGGTAAGAGTTAAAAAAACGATGAAGGGAATAGTTTCAGGAAAACTTGAAAAGTCTAATCTGAACTGATAAGAGTGTAGTAGGCAGAACCAGGGAAACAATTTATAAATTACAACAATATTAAAAGGACAATCAACTCTGAAAGGTTTAGGAGACCTGAACAACAACACAATGACCAATGACAATTCCCAAGGACTCATGATGAAACATTCTACCTACTCCCAGATAAAGAAGTGACAGATTATAGTGCAGACAAGTATATATTCTTTTCCTTTTTTCTTTCTTTCTTTTTTGGACAAGGCTACCACCAGAATTTGTTGTGCAAGTCCATACATATCTGTAATGGACTTTATTTTCCTTTCCTTGTTAAAGGATATGGGAATAAGGGAGAGAATTTAGAACATAAAATAAAATATTTTAAATGTTTTTAAATTAAAATAAAGTATAAGACAGACACTTTTGTCTTCCACACAAAAAGTTCATCTATAACACGAAAAGATTCAAAATTTCACACTGTCAAAGTCCTTTAAATGATGCTACAGTCATTAACTCCTATTATTTCCTCCTGGGATTTTGATTCATTGACACAAGGAACATTTTGGGGAACAATTGAAGCTCTTTAAAGATCCACGTGTCCTGGTAAGCCAGGCAAGGGGTTTAATTAATTCTTCCTTCGGTCAGTGGTCTTTTCCAAGGAGGGTATAGCACCAGAAAATGCCTCCTGGTACCAATCACCTCTACTATGAGGATCTAGGAGCCTGACTTCTAGAACCCATGAGGTTTCTGCTAAGTCATGGAATATTCATCTCAAGATTGATGTTTGGTCACCTGGACAAAGAAACACAAAACAGAAAAAGGCATTATGGACCTTGAAATTTGGAGAGAATTATTATTATCCTCATTATTTACAAATTAAGAAACAGAACAAAGGTTAAGTGACTTGGTTACAAAGTTGGTAATTGTCTAAAATCAGATTTAAATTAGAAACTTCTTGACTCTGTCCAACACTATCCACTGTACCACCAAGTTATCTAGTGCATTCTGCAAGGTCTCAGAGGTAAGGAAGGAGTGCAATCCAGGAAAAGGGGTTTGCCAATAAAACAGAATGGAAATAGAAAAATAGAGTGTCATGTCAGGAACCAAGAGAAGGAGAGAAAGAGAATCATGATATGGACAGGCTTCTGGAGGAAGCAAGAGGGGTTGGAATCAGGATTGTCACTGGCAAGGAAAAAGGTCATCTCATCCTTGGAGTTTGGAGGAAAAAAGAGAAAGATAGGGAGGATGCTGAGGTGATTTGAAATGTAGAATTAGAGAAGAAAAAGAGTTATGGACAGATGGCCACATTTTTTTTCAGTAAAGTATGAGGTGAGGTCCTCTGCTGAAAGGCAGATGGCGCAGGTGGCTTGACAAGAAGTTTGAAATAGTTGCCATGGGGAGTGATAGAAAGTTAATTAGTGGGAGTAGAACAGGTTTTTTCTTTTTTTTTCTTTTTTGAGACTGCTAGGTGGCTAGATAGAGTACCTGGCCTAGAATCAGCAAGATCTGAGTTCAAATGTAGCTTCAGACACTACTAGCTATGTGACCCTAGGCAAATCACTTAACCTCTGCTTGGCTTCATCTACTAGAGAAAGAAATGGCAATCCACTGCTGTATCTTTACCAAGAAAACCCTGTGGACAGCATTGCCATGCTATGTTCCACAGAGTCATGAAGAGTCAGACACACCACCACCACCAGATCAGGTTTAGGGTCTGGAAAGGAATGAAATAGGACAATAAAGACAAGAGATTGGAGGGTCAAGAACAATGTGAAGTTGATCTGGGTAGCTAAGGGGTAGAGACTTTGAAGAGAGAAAAGTAAGGTCAGAGCCTGGAAAATCAAGGAGGGGTGGAATGATTAGACACTGAGGTGAAGAAAGAGAATAGGTTTCAGAATACAGAATTCAGATACAGAATAGGGAAAGCTCAAGTGGAAGAGGTTGAAATTTTAACCACTACATTTTAAAAGTTTTTAACAAACAGGTATTTATTTTCTTTCCCTTTCTCTTCCTTTCCTTACCCACACTGAACTAAAAGGAAAAGGGAAACTCTTCTATAAATATATATATAATAAGTGTGTGAATTTATTTTTCATATACTGTATTAATTCCTATATATTAGGGAGAATTACTGTGTGTTCCTGGGTCTGGGATTTAGGTCAGAGATACCATTTAGTCTTCTGCTTTTTTGTATTTTCTTTGTCCCTGGGAATCCCAAGGAATATCTTCATTTTTAACAGAATTTGTTTAATGAATGAAGGAGAAAAAGTTTCTTTTCCTGTGGATGTAACCTGTCAACCTATGGGGATGGGGAGATTCATTGACTACCTCTTAATTAATTATCACCAATTAAAGATATTAGGATGGTCAAGGGAGCGACTGAATAATGAGCTCCTAAAAATCTGTTTTCAGACTGCCTAACCCAGCTCAAGTCGTCTCATGGTATAGCAAGAGTGCTGTGGAGACCTATATCACCTTATTGGTTATGATGCTGGCCTAACCAAAAAAAAAACAAAACCTGATATAACCAATAAACATATATTCTTACCCCCAAATCAGTCTCTCAATATAATTTTAATTATAATATAAGGCAAAGCAAATTACCTCAATGTCTATGGCCAAAAATGTGTGCCTTGCTTTGTATTTTGAGCCCACCAACTTCCTATCAGGAAGCAGTTCTCATGTCTCATTCTCAGGTCTCTAGAATCTTGTATTATTAGGTGGCAATATTAGAATCTTATATCTGGCAAAGTTGTCTTTCTTTATAATGTTGCTTATCACATAGGTTAACAATTTATACTTAACAAGCATATAGTAAGTGCCTGCTATGTGTAAGGCATCATGGTAGACCTTGAAATGGAAATGAAAAATAGCCAAGAGTTTATAGTCTAAAAGAGGGATAAGAAAATGCTGGATGACCAACTACTTACTAGGTATGTTTGTGGGGAAAATTTCTTATTGAAGTGGCCTGTGGAGTATATAGTGTTTGGGGTGCTTCCCACATCTAAGATCCTTTGATTCTGTGATATGTACAAGTAACGATGGCACTAGATAGAATCTCATATGGGCAAAGAGATTAAAACAAACTTCTATAGGGAAATGGGAAGAGCAATAAAGTACTTTTAGCTGGAATGATCAGGGAAAGCTTCACTCAGGAGATGCTAGACTTTTAAGGAAGAAGATGGCACAATGAATAGAGTTGAAGGCCTGGAGTCAGGAAGGCCTAAGTTTAAATCCAGCCTCAGATATTCATTAGCTGTGTGACCTTGGGCAAGTCACTTAACCCTTTTGCCTCAGTTTCCTCTTCTGTAAAATGAACTGGAGAAGGAAATAGTGGTCTCTAGTATCTTTGCTAAGAAAACACCCAATGGACTCATAAAGTGTCAGTCATGACTGAAATGACTGAACAACAATCATTCCAGGCATAGGGTGGAATGAATGTTCAAAAGCTAAAGCTTTTAGGGGGTTAAGAGTTCTGTTTTATATTACTTAACTTCTTTCTTACCTTGTATTCATTTGTTGCTCAGAATGGGTTCAACTGGCATCTACTGAAAATATGTTTTTGTCATTATCATTGTATAGTTAAATTATTCAATGATTGAGTTTTTTTCTATTATTAAGGCAGGGTTTATCCACAAATTTTATCAGCACCAAAATATCTGCTTTGGTCACAAAGAAATAAACTTTTCCCTATAAAGGCAAAAGCAATTTAAAAAAAAGACATTCAAGAAAGGTTTTGGAATTGAAATAGGTTAATTTGGTCATTCATGATACACAATATAACATATAATTGAATGAAATCCTTTACCTTTTGGAGTGGTCATAGATTGAAGGCAAGAA
Organism: Monodelphis domestica; assembly: GCF_027887165.1. NCBI lineage: Eukaryota > Metazoa > Chordata > Mammalia > Didelphimorphia > Didelphidae > Monodelphis > Monodelphis domestica. The sequence goes on from NC_077230.1 coordinate 161,327,627, forward strand.
CACAATTGCTATGAAAGCAGGACCCATGGCTCATTAATATCCCATGTAATTAGACTCTAACAAGTGATAAATAGCAAACCAGCTTCTCAGTATTTAACTTATTATCAAGAAGCAAATTAGGTACTTCCAGGTTACTAATAAAGTGCACTAAATGATATTCCAGTAGTCTAAAAAAGTTAATATATTTTTAGAGTCACCAGGTTTAATTCAAGAGAAAAATGGAAACATTGAGAAAATCTTTATTATATAAAATATTATATATTAAAACATGTAATATATACATATTATATATAACTATATAGATATTATATAAAATATTCATTATTAAAAGGACTGGATTAGGAATCAGGTGACCCAAGTTCCAGTCCCAGCTCTGCCACTGACCCTAAATATGACCTTGAGCAAGTCATGTGACCTCTGGACCTCAATTTCTACATCTGTATATGTAGGAGGTAAAATTAACTAATATCTAAATCTCAACTTCTCTGGGCCTCATTTACCTTACCTGTAAATAGCATCATATCCGAGTTACTGGTCTCCAACGTCCCTTATTATATATTTATAGCTGTCAACCTATGATCCCTTCCAGTTCTAAAATCTATTATATAATATTTTTATTCTAAAAAAAAAAAACATTAACTATGACCTGATCTTCTCTTTAATCCTTAACACTTTTGTGTACATATACCTTTTTGTCCTTTTTGAGCAATGATGCCTTCACTAATGGAGGGAGAGAAGGGAGTTACCGGAATATTTTTGTGTAACAAATAAATAAGTTTAAATGAAAAAAAAAACACCTTTTTTTTTTTTAAGGTCTGCGCAAGACCTTAACCCCTATTGCCTAGCCCTTCTTGAAGATGGAAGATAAGGGTATAAAAAAAACCCCACAAAATTTTCTGTGAAATGGAATTGATAGACCGTAGACCTAAATCCTCACCCACAATTTGAGGGAAGGTTAGATTAAATCACTAAACTTTAAATCCAGTGATCATATGAATTTATGACCAATTCAAATTCACATAAAGAAGCAAAAGCCCGATCTGTATCAATGACTATCTTTAGTGAGATGGAAAGCAAATGAAATGAAAATAGTCAGCTTCTTTTCTTTTAGGGGGACTAGTTCTATGATTTCTTTGGTAAAGAGAACTCTTAGGGAAGATATCCCTACTGCCCAGGCAGAGGAATATCTTCAGTTTCAGAGAGTTGCCAGGAGGTAGTTGGAGATAAGGTGACCTGTCCAGAATCACAGAGCTGGCATGTGTCAGAGGTAGGACTTCCTGACTTCAAGGTCAATTTTTTCTCTCCATTGCACCAGGTTGCATGTCAGTATAATTAACATTTCCTTTAAACCAGGGTTAATTTGCATAACTTACCTAAATGCATCTAAATTAATTTTAAAGACTTTAACTAGAGGTTATAAATAAATAAATGCACATATATGTATGTAGATGAATAGCTATATATACACCTACCCACACATATATAAAACATATGTTAATTCTGTTCTAAGAATCTGCCAAACTTTCTTGTTGAAACTTGCCAATTGCAGTCATGTGATCACATGACAGTTCTTTTATCTGGGAGAAGTCCAGGCTTCTAGCATCTAGGACAGAAATAATACACACCAAAAATCATGTAAAACTGAAGGCTAATTCTTCTCTGACTTGAGGGTTAGCCTTCTTGTTGGGAGATTATCTTTTGAAAATCAGTAGACTTTAAAAGATTTTTGTCTTACTCTGGTGATACCTCAAGTATTATTTTGTTCCTTTCTTTGATAGGCATTCTATGTTGATAATTCATCTACTTACTTTCTTACTCTATTTACATTCATACTACTTACATTCATACTCTAGCTCTCTGAATGTAGCTATCACCTGGCATCCTTCAGAGATAAATTCTATGAAAATTTGAACAAATTAGTGCTAGATATGTGTTTAGCTAGTTATAACCACAAATATCATTAAGGTACTTTTGAAGGAAGAGTTGGGATAGCTGAGCCCTCATGTGAGGCAAGATTTTCTTGAGAATACAAAAAAAACTTTAGTGACTGCCCCAATACAACTATTAATACTAATAATGTCAATTTACATTTCTATGGATTTTAAGTTTTGTAAAGCACTTTTCCTATAACAACCTCAAGATGACTGTTGTACAAGTATTGTTCTGTCCACTTTACAGATAAAATAAGATTTAAAGAAGTAGCTTTCCCAATGTCACACAATGAGTTAAGGGGTCTACCTGGCTCCCAATTTAGTGCTATTTCCACAACATCAAGCTGCTAAAAACATATTTAAGAGGAAACTTTCCCCAAACCCTTTTCATTCCAGTGCCTTCTCTTTTTAAATTATTTACTATTTATCCTGTATATAGCTCACTTTTAATATATGTTTGTTTATTATCTTTCCCATTAGATTGTAAGCAACTTGAGGACAGTGACTGTCTTTTGCTTTTCAGTATTCCCAGTGTTTGGACAATACCTGACACATAGTCGGCTCTTAATAAATGTTTACTGAATTTTAAGTTTATATGAGAGGTGCTGGACAAAATATGTCAATATGAATTTTAATCCAACTGGCATTGATAAGGCCAGAGTTAAAAAACTTGAAGAAACACCGAACTACCAAAGTTCAAGTAGGAAAGTGAAGAGGTGTGTGTGTGTGTGTGTGTGTGTGTGTGTGTGTGTGTGTGTGTTAATAGATATAATAAATTAAATATCACAGCATTTTGAAAACTGACACCAACAGCCAAGATGGACAATGACAACATTGATGACATCATGTTTCTCTCCATCTCTGGACAGATTTTGACCAAACATTATTTTTTTGGACTAGCTTCTGTACCATATTATTAAATGATGAGTGAGTTGGTACAATGTGGGCAGACAATCTGGACTATTGCTATACTCTAAATTTACTTTGCCCATGAAGATCCAATCATATCTAGAACAGTATTATGTAATCAGGAGGAACTATTATTAATGTACACAATGTTACCATAAATTTCTTTATTCCTGTTGAAAAACAGCCAGCATGGTGCATGTATGAAAATAAGATATCTTTGGTGTAATCATGCTAAGGTGTTCTCTCTATGTGCATACGGTTAATTGTTAATGTGCAAATAAGAAACGCCTATCTCAAGCAGTAGAGATCAAATAACTACGAGTGAGAAATCAACAGATCAAAGGGGAATCACAAGGCAATCTGTGAGGTCAAGGGCAGTTAGAAGAAAAGAAATGTAGAAACTGAGATTCAGAAAAAGCAGGTAAACCACAGAGGAAATATGGACCTGGACTAGAAACCAATTGGGATCTAAGTGTATAGGCAAATGGAAGAGTGAAGTAAAAATGAGTCAGACAGGGAATTTTAGACTAAAGGAGATATACTTGGTCTACCTTATATGCAATATTTTAAAATGTCTACCTATAGCCAGCCTGTACCTTGTCATATCCTCACTGCCTGTGATAGTTTTTTTGTGCATTAGAGAAGATTGGATAGTCTTTTGCCTGTTAACAGGGACTATAAAGTTAGATATAAGAGATTATGGGAGTTAGAGAGAGAAAGAGGAGGGGGAAAATCAGTCTGTGGTAGCATTAGGAGAAGCAAGAAGCCTACCTTTCCCCTGCAATCTTTTTAATTTATTTATTTGTTTTAAATTTTATTAATAGAATTTAATTTGAAGTATCCCAGCCCCTCTCTCCCCTCCCCACACTATAGAAGGCATCCTTCAACAAACAGAGAGAGAGGGAGGAGGGAGGGAGAGATGGAAGAAGATCGTGTCTTTCATGTTTCCATTTTTCAGTTCATTCTTTGAAGGTGAACATTCACAAGTTATTCTTGAAATATTAAATCTGTATCTGTGTGTAATGTTCTCTTGATTCTCATTTCCCTCTTCATAATCTCAAATAGTTCTTTCCAAAATTAAAAAAAAAATCTGCTCATCATTTCTTATGGCACAGCAGTATTCCATCACATTCATATACTACAATTTGTTTAGCCATTCCCCAATTGATGGACATTCCCATGATTTCTAGTTCTTTGCTACCACAAAGAGAGCTGCTATAAATAATTTGAAACCGAGTAAGTTCTTTTCCTTTTACCCTCATTTCCACAGACTTTTTCTGGTTCTGTTAACCCCCACAATCTTAAAAGAAGAGATGTCTCTTCTCCCATACACACTCTCCTGTGTGATCTGCTCCCCAACAAGATTCTCAATGAGAATCTCTATCTTCAATGTGTATTTATACTTTCTATGCAGATTTGTTCCCCATAGTAGAGTGTGACCAGGAGTAAATCAGGTATCTCTGGGATTAGATATATTATATTTAAGGAATCCCTCTCCCTACCCACACACACTTTATGAATTCAGGCCCAGATGAGGCCAGATTTACATGTAAATTAAATGGGCAATGTGTAGATTCATAGTATTATAGAATATTACACCTGGAAGGAACTTTTAGAGATCATGTAGTCCAGCCCCTTCATTTCACTGAGAAGAATGAGGTCCAAGGAAATACAATGACTGGCTCCAAGGACAAACTTGAGAGATAACTTCACACAGCTAGTTTGTGGCATGGCCAGGACTAGCTAGCTGTTTACATTGCTTTGAGATAAAGATCATTGAAGAGGCTCCTTTTTCCATGTAACTTCCCACCCACTTGAAACTGACATTTAAAGATTTCACTATTAAAATCAGTGCCTTTGAATAACAAGTTCTCTTTAAAAAAAAAAAATTTAACCCAACTAGCCAGCAGATAGATGCATTAAACCTAGAAGAATGACTAACACTTTAGTGTGAATTATTTTATCAGGCCACTTTGATAAGTGAGATAATAATGATGGAATGGGAAATTTCACAGGCTGAAAAAAGAACAAGTAATCTTGTGCTTTAACCAGGAGAATGTCATGCCTAGAAGAGATGTTGCAGTGAGAGGCATGAGGCCCTTGAACATCTAAGCAGTGACAAGAATGGTGGGAACATAGACTCAGAAAAGAGAAAGCCCTTAAAAATGAATCATTTCATCATTTTACCTCCCAGATAAGAAAACAAGAGTGGAGCCTTTGTTTAATCTCTCAGGTAGGTAAACCCTTTTCCCTTTTCTTAATATAAAATTCATTCAAAGTAAAATTAAATTTAAAAAATTTAAAAGAAATGTTATTGATCTCTTTCATTTTTACATCATCTAAATTTCCTCCTGAATCCTTCCCCTCCTAGCCAGACATTTCATATACCAAAGAATTAAAGTAAATGGTTTGTTTGTTTTTTTTAATCACAAATTACTGAACACAGAAAATAACAACTCTATAGATTTGGAGTCACAAGAATATAGGCTTATATCCTGACTGCCAATTAATTACTTCCTGAATGATGTTGAGCTAGTCATTTCACATCACTATGCCTCACTATGCCATCACCATTTGTACAATAAGAGGATTGAATTTTATGAACTTAAAGACCTTTTCCTGCTCTAAATGAATAATCCTATGAAAAGCAACTTTCACAAATTGTTTTCAAAATCCATTTTGAAATATACAAAAATCAGTAAATTGTTATTCAAAGAGACTTGGTCCTTCTTGGTAGGGGAAGGGTTGGGGAGGATTTACAAAAAACCCAACAGCAATTTGGATAGCAAGCTCTTAATAATGTAAATATAATAATACATTTATTATTCTTCAGCTGATATTTTAATAGATAATTTCCCAAGATCAGAGTAAAATATATAAGAAGATTGTAATCAGGTGTTCTTTGATCAAATACAAAGTGTCTTTTTTAATGGTCTGTCCTAATTAGAATGCTATCTTGATTTCCAAGTCAGCACTCTCTCTGAAATTCACAAGTGGGAATATAAATTAAAGGCCTATAAAAAGCTATATCATTTAATTATCTGGAAATTTCCTTTTTCATAATTTGTTTTCATAAATCTGCATAACTATCGAGTTCCTTTTTTCTGAATTTCAAGACACAAATGATGTCCACTATTATTACTATTTTCTATTTTTGTAGTAGACTGAAATACATTCCAAGTTTTTTCTGGGACCAGGAATCGTTAACTGCATTGCTTAGTCATTTTCTAGGCAAATAGCTCTTTCAGCAGATCCAGAAATTATTTTTTTATTTTTCCATTCTGAAGAGGCCTTGCAGTCCAACTATGAAGACTGTTTTGCTTTACTTCCTAGCTTTGTTGTCCCATAATCTGAACTTCTAGATTTATATGAAGGATAAAGCCTTGAGGAAGAAGCCACATTGGGTCTCTGAGATTCTCTCCAAAACTTCTCTTGCTTGAAATACCAAATCCCATTTTGGTAAAGAACATATTAAGGAGACAGCATAGAGTAGCTGGCAATAAACTGTGCTCGGAGTCTGTGCTTAGAGTCAGGAAGACTTAGGTTTAAGTCTTGACTCTGATATGTATGACAGTGGTGATGTCTTACATAACTTACAGTGTCCCAGATACCTGCCTATGACTAGATTACTAAAGAATTGCCGATCGACATCACTGAAGGGAATTTCCACTCCAGCAACTACTGATTGGCTTCACTGAAGGGAGTTTCCATACCAGGAGTTCTCTTGACCCCTTGGGAGAGCAGTCTAGCTTTAGGAAACTTCACAGCCTATTCACTTGAGGGGGCTAGTTGTGGGTTAGTATTCCGGGGATAGGAGTCAATCTTAGGATTCAAAGCCAAAACTGAGGTTTGTTTTTTCCCCATTTTCCTTATGGGTGTACAGTATTGCATCAGAGATCTGATCCCTGTTTATGAAGATACATTTTACAATACTCCCGTGTGCTTAATGCTATGCTAAATATTAGGAGAACGTGATTGTGAAAGAAGCCCAAGAAAAAGAGTCTGCCCTCAAGGAGATTGAAATCTGGCCAGGGAAATGAGGTTTAGACAAATGAAATAACTAGACAGAAAGTGAGAATAAGAAAATGTAGGTAGGCGGCAGTGGAATGGCAGGTGAGACTGGAAGTGGAGTGAGGAAGGAAGACCCGTGTTCTAGTTCTGTCTCTGACACACACACTGCGTGTGAGCACACAAATAACTTAACCTCTCAATGTCCCCAGCAACCCTCTCACACACAAAACTGCAAACCAGTTGCTGAGCAACATTAGTTGAGGAAGTTTCCACACTGAGAGCTCCCCCACACTGATGAAATCCAACCATATGGCACCAAGTATACTAAGTGCAATAGAAAGCTCTTTGAAACAGGTATTATATCTGCCTCTACTTCGCTTCAGGCATGTGGCTGATGTAGCCAATATATCCCCAAGCCACCAAATCAGGAAAGGAGGCCAAATCAATTCAAACACTAAAGCGCTTGTGACCCTTGGTAGGAGCAGCAGATAAAGGACAAAATCTCTAGGGGGGAGTCTCTAGGCATGTCCTTTTCCCTCTCCTCAATGAAGAAATACACATGAAAACCTCCTTGGGCCTCAGGGTTTTTTTATTTATGAAATGAGGGGGTGGGCCATGCCACCTCTGAGATCCCTTCTCCTCCTAGGTGTACGAGTCTCTGTCTAAAGTCAATTCATTTTAACAATCAGTAAGGAGGAGAAACATCTACTTAGAGTTGGCTGAAATGAAGCCCTTCATGTAACGGAGGGGAAGATAAAGGCTAAAATTAATCCTCCTAAATAACATCCAGATTTTTATTTCACCTTAAAGCACTTCAATAGTTTGTGCCAAAATACGGAGCAGTAACTAGGAATTTTTGCACTTGGATCAAGTTCCACAGTCGGGGCCTAGTACAAGCCATTCTCAGCTCACTTCCAGTTGGGTTTGGGAGGAAGGTACCCAGTGGTAGGGAGGAAAGAGAGACCAAGAGCACGTCCATTGTTGGGGAAGATAGTAACCAGGACAGGGAGCAGAGCAAGGCAACATGCTATATGGTTATCTTTCTATTTTCATTAATTTTGATAACTAGGTGCTAAGCTCTTTGTGGGCCACAAAAAGTCAGCAAGTTTGGTCAGTGGCCTATAAATTCAACATTCTCTACTATGGCACTCTGGAATAAAATTCTAATCATTCTGCCCTAGTTACAGCTTTAACAAATACAAAACACACACACACACACACACACACAAATTGAAAATTCTTTGGATAAAAGCACTAAACCCTACTATTCTCATCACCACCTTGATCTAAAGACCTGATGGAAACAGTCCCTAAGCCCAGTGCCTTGGTAACATCTACACTTCTAGCCCACTGACCTTACTCATCATCCTGGAAGGAAAATGCCCTATGGAAACCCCATATGACTGCTCCTACAGGTACTATTTTTTGCTGTTGTGATACTTCATTTTTGAAAAGGGCCAATAACATCACAGGGTAAGGTAATATCTTGACTCATGAGTAAATTAGATTTAATTAAGGTAGAACTCCACAAAATCACCAGCTTCCCCCTCTCTTCAGAGTTATCAAAGACCAGTGACAAGACAAAAGTCAGGATGTCAGGATGACTGGAGATGACCAGGGATGCAGTAGATGGCCTTGGCATCTTCCACAAGTACTACTATCACATTTACTAAAGACCCAGAAAAGAAAACTTTTGTCTCCAAAGTCTTTGGTACTGTCAGAGTTCAATATAAGAAACTAGTGATTTTTTTTTTGGTGGAAATGACAATAAAGAAGAGGCCTTGCCATCTGCTCTGTTGCTGTATTCTAAGAATGATGAGACCTTGCCATCTGACTTATAGCTGAAACCTTCCATATATGTGGACTCCCATCACTAGAATGTTGTCTCCTTGAGAGCAGAGATTATCATACTTTTCTATTTGCATCCCCACCATTTAGCATAAGAGTTTAATAAATGCTTTATTCATTCATTCAGTGAAGTGACTATTAACTACTGATAACCTTAATTCATATTTCTTAAAAGATATGCTAACAGACCATCATGAGAATATTCAATGATGACACTGGTTAAGATTATTTTCCAATCCTGTTGGAAGAAATCCATTAAAATCCAAAGCCTGGTTCTAATTTAGGAAACAGATAATGTAACCACCCAATCACAAGTAGGACTACAGAAGACTCTTTGATTACTGAAAGCAGATTGCATTGTAGTGTGTCTTGTAAAAACAAAATAAAACAAAAACCCTTTCCTCTATGACTCTCACTTCACACAGCAGAAATTTAAATTTCATGGTGACAAACAATAATTTTCCAAGGGGACTGCTTTCCAGAGAAATCTTTATCATGAAACCTAGGGAAAGAAAAAGGGGGAAAGGAAGTTGGGGTCAGGAAGAACAAGGATTTGGCCTACAGCTTTGTATCAGTTACTTTAGGGATAGCTAATCCTGATCCCAGAGGATCTTGGGTCTGTGGACAGAATTCAGGGAATCTTTGAACTTGGGTGAGAAAAAGTATCTATTTCCACTAACTTTTGGTTTCCTTTGTAATCCTCTACACGTCATTTTCTGCATTTTCTGTGTTTAAAAACACATTATTCTGAAAAGGGGTCCAATGGGCTTCACCAGACTGCCAAAACACTCCATTACACAAAAATTGTTAAGAACCTCCATTTTAACCTTATGCCTGTCATAACCTGAAGTAGACTTTCCTTAGTGAAATACAAACAAGCTAGAATCAAAGTCTCAATTGACAGAAATTGTCTTATTCCTTAGTCTAAAATATCTACTATACACGTAGGCACAGAAATCATACATTCTTCTATGTCGAATAACAAATGAAACCTTCTGTGAAAATGAAGTTGAACTTGTATTCTTTTTGTGTGTCTTATGAAAGCTGACATAATAAATCTAGATCCAAAAAAAATGGATGTTAGAACAATGCAAAACACAAAACACAACTTTATTGTACTCTGCAGGAAAATATCTGAAAGATTATTTGGATTGTGAGACTCTGGAAGAGTTGGATTCTGTTAATAGGACAGACTTTCTGCAACATATGTTAAGAGAAATTTTGGAAGTGCTTAAAAATACAAGCTTGGGAAACTCAGCCCCTGTAAAAGGGAATGAAAAAAAGAGTCTAACACTTGGTGTGGGGAGAGCAGTTGAGGAGAGAGTTAATATTAAAATTAGTGAGGAATACAGAAAGATGGATTTACAGTGGAGTGACATTATTGTTTTCCTTAATGTCAGCATGGAAACCCAAACACAAAGAGGTGAGTTGGGTCCCCGGAGAGGCTGACTGGGAAAGCTGAATGTTAAGTTTGCACTGTGGTATATGGCAACTAAAAATCGTCAATGATTTGCATGATGACAAAATGTTTCCTTGAACTAGGGCACCACTTCCAGACATCTAGACCAGGGCAACTTGGTGGAGGTATCCTTGAAACAATAATGGGCTCTAGATGTGGCAACATGAAGAGATTTTTGCATGTTGTTCCCAGAAATCATTATCTGGAATTTAGAAAGCATTCATAGATGGCGTAGGCTGGGATTTGCACAGAATTGATTTATCGTCATCTTCGTATAAAACAAAAGAATATATTGCACAGAATAAAACATTCTGCTTTTGTTTTTAAGCAATGTTCCAGAAGGTGTAACATTTGGCTGCTAATAGAAGGTTTTACTTTACTTTACTTTACTACACTTCATCACCTCACCCTGAAAACCCCTTAATTTTTTTTAATTACTTCTAGAAGCATAGAAGAAGAAGACAGAAGCATTACTTCTGTCTAGGTGATAGAAGTTAAGTATTGAAACATTCATAATAATGGGGGAAGGAATAGAATTTAGTCTTATAAATTACATTTTGTTTTTGGCACACATTGATAATTTATGTAAATATGTGTATCTTGTATAATAGGATGTCATAATGTTGCAATAATAAAAATACACTAATAAACAAAATGAAATTCGTTCAACAAAAATATATCAAGTCCCTATTGTGTATAATACATGTATATATTATATATTTTAAACCCTTACTTTCTCTCTTAGAATGGATTGGTTCAATGGGGGGTTAAGTGACTTGTTCACAGTCACATTTACATCTGAGGCCAGATTTGAGCCCAGGACCTCCTGTCTCTAGGTCTGGCCCTCTATTCATTGAGCCACTATTTTAACTACTGAGTGGGTGAGTGTGGTGGAGGAAGGTGTACTAAAATAAAGAAAACTGAACACAGAAGTTTCTGGAAAGTTGTTCAGCTTCTCAGTCCCGTTCTCTCCATATCAAAAACTTCCTTTCTGCTCCACCCCCAAACCCCAAGCTAGATTCCTACTTTACTTCATGATCTCAGCAATAGGGTAGGTGGTCTTGGAGGATGCAAGGGAAGAGAGAAAAGTCCATACCTTCAAGCCTGAATGAACTATCCCTAAACTTTTTACCAGGTTAACACTTCCCTTGGGGTAAGAGTAATTAAGTTATTGAAATTTTTTAATCCTTCCCTTTTCCTTAAAGAGATAAGAGGAGTTGAGGAGTTCCTGGAATTGAAATGATCATATGGATAAGTAATGGACAACCACTCTTAAAAGAGGTCTTCACTTTTGTGCAGAAGTGGGTGTGATGTGTCCTATATATTGTAAGGTTTGGGTTTTTTCCCTGTTGATCGATTTTGCTGATTTTTAAATTTTAAAATAGAATTAATTATGGGATTATTGGGGAAAGGGAGGAATACAGAAGAGATTTAGGCTATTTAAAACAAAAGTTATGCAAATGTATCCAAATAAAGCAGAAATAATGATTTTACCCCCCACATACACACACACACTCCTTTCTGGGAGGTGGGGGATCAATGGGGGTCTAATATTATACATATTGTCAGGTTTTGCTGTTGCTGTTGTTATTGTGTTGATCTATTTGCTGATTTTTTCCCTTTCTTCCTTTTCTTAGGAAAAAACCAAGCTGTTATATGGGATAGCCTTGGAGGAAGAATATGTAAAAACTAAAGACATCACTAAATATATATATATTTTAGATACTACCAGAAGTTCACTAATTGGTTTTTATCCCTTCGGTTGTATTGATGCTGTTTTCCTAAGGAATGCAATCATAAGAATAACCAGCAAGATGATGGCACTTGGAGAATATGAGAAAGGTTCTTGGTTCTCTCCTTTCCCTGCTGTCTTGCCCCTCCTGCCTCCCCCTGCCCCAAAGCTGAGGAAAACAGAATCCTACCAGGGAAGGCCATGAAAAAGACCAATTAATTCGCAATTTAATGTGCTCTTAGTGCTGGGGGCGGGGCGAGGAGGGGAGGGCAGGAGGTGTGGGGGGAGCATTTGATTTTGAGTCTCAGTCACTTAAGCTCTCCCAGAAAGGGAAAGAAGAGACAAAGGAAAGTCTACAGTGATAAAATCACTGATTTGCAAGTGATTATAGCCCTTTTCCTCTACACTTCTTTTAGATATAGGAGCAGGAAATCCCTATCGCCTGGGGCCACTGGCTGGAGGGGGAAATCTTGAAAGTTGTGGAGCAAAGGATTTTCTTCCTTGGAACTCTATGGGACTCTGGAAGACTCTATTTTGCTTTTTTTTTTTTCCCCTGTAGGTGTGCACAAGAAGTTCTCTTTATAATGGCAGTCCATTTGCACCATTACCTTTCATCTTTTTAAAATCAGACTTAAATGAGTGAATAGATAGACCTGGGTTTGAATCCTACCTCCCACTCTTACTAGGTGTCCTGTGCAAGTCACTTAACCCATCAAATAGAATTTTCTTATCTGTAAAATGGGGCTAACATACCATCTCCATAGGGTTGGTGTGAGGATCAAAAAACTAGGTAAAACACTTTGTTAATATTAAAGTGCTCTAAGTATACTAAAGCTTAAAACTGGGATAAGAATTTTTTGACATCTTGAATACGGCGATCTTGATTAGGACAAAAACTAAGGCTCCCTTTCACCACATCTAACAGATAGCTAGATCTAGACTTGCAGTCAGGAAGATCTGAATTCAAATCCTGCCCCTCACTCACCATCTCAGTGACTCTGGGCAAATCACTAAACCTTTCTCAACCAATTTCTTCATCTGAAAGAAGGGAATAACAGTGGCACCTGTCCCAAGGATTTTTTTTTTTAAGGATCAAACAGGGTAATGACTATAAAGTACTTAGAAAATCTTAAAGTGCTATATTATTTCTAGTTATTATTATCTAAATCGATTTGAGTTTCATACCCAATCCTGAAGATTAAAAGTTTTAAACAAAAACAAACAAACAAAAAAAACTAGGCTAATGCATAAACTCAGTACTTATCTATTCATTTGTGGTAATTTGGCTGGAATTACTAATTTTCCATTCGATAAGAACACGATTTGCACTCTGATAGCTAAAACCAAAAACACTTCCCTCCATTACAGTCAACCCAAATAATAATGCTAAACATGAAAAACACATTAGTCAAGTCAACAAGCATTTATTAAGTGCCTGCTGTGGGGCAGGCAGATACCAGGAAAGGCAAGAAACCAGTTCCTTCTCTCAAAAGAGTTCATAGGCTAACTGAGGAGAAAGCTTGCCAATAAATAAATAAATAAAACAGAAACTGTTCACAAACAAAATATACAAAGAACACGGAACATGCTTTAAGAGAGAAGGTACAAGCATTTAGGGAAATTTGGAAAGAATTCTTACAGAAAGCTGGGAACTGAAGAAAGGAAGCCAGGGAAGCCAAGAGGGGGACAGCCAGTAAAAAAATGTCCAGAATTAAGATAGTGTCCCATGAGTATAAAAACAAAAACAAAACAAAACAAACAAACAAAAACTCTAGACCAAGCTAGAGTCACTGGATTGAAGAGTAATGGAGAGAAACAGGTTGTAAGAAGACTATAAAAGAAGGAAACACATTTATTAAACATAAACTATATGTTAGCCATAGGGGAGAGCCTAGTGCCAACTGGACACCACAGATAGATGAACAACCTTGAAAAAGATCTGACAAGTCCTCATACTAGAGTTGTTCATCCTTCTTGAACACTCATATACCTCAATATGCACCATACTTAATGTTTGCTTACAAGACAGAGACCTTGATGTGGTTGTTTTGAAAAAAGATTTGGAATGACTGAAAGAATTTCCAGGTTGAACATTTGACCAAAAAAAGTAACGTAAGTATGGAAAGTATATTCAGCAAGGATATAGCATTGATTCTTGAGGACCCAGATCCCCTTGTTTTATATGAAGGACAAAGAGTGTGTTTTGATTCACATAGCACTAGGAGCTCATGTTTTTCTTGCTGTTGTAGCCCTTTACTTTTTAAAAATGGATTTTTCTCTGATGTATTTTTGTTTTTAATATTATCTAAAATTTCCCTCTACTCCTCCTAGAGAACTATTCTATAAATTGAAAAACTGTAAGAAAAATCAACAAAACCAATCAACATATTTTTGAAAACTTACATTATATATAAAATTTCACAACCTCAGACCACCTGCCTCTTTAAAGGAATGGGGGAAGTCATCTTCTCATTTCTCTTCTTTGGAGCTGAGCCTGTTCTTTGTAGTTTTACAACAGACATTGAAAAAAAAAATTGTTTCATGGTGGTTGTCCTTTCCATTTATATTGTTCCAGTCATAATGTATTTTGCTTTCTTGGCTTTCCTTATTTAACTTTGTCGATTCATGCAAGTCTCTCATGCTTCTATATACTCATCACATTCACTATTTCTTTTAGTACAATAATATCTCATTACATTCATGTACCACAGTTTGTTTAGCCATTCCCCAAGCGATGTATACTCCTTATTTGTAATCACTTTCTTCTTTCCTTCCCTTATTACTGTTTTGTTCTCTGTCTTCTTTCTTTTGATTAAACAGGAAAGACCCTAGAGATCAATCCAGCCAACCCCCCCCCTTTTTATGGATAAGGAACTGAGACCCATGTATGAATACCTTTTAAGATAACACCCATCTCCAAATTTCTCATACAGGAAGGATATGACTCCTGGTTTTGCTTTCTTCTTCTAACCTTCTTGTTGGTTCTTCTCCATTCCCTTTCCTATTAAATGCACCTCCATTGTATTTACTTTGATCCAATTCATATTCCACTGAAATAAACTACTATTTGTTTAGTGCCATCTGTATGCCTATCATATGCTAAAAGCTGTGAAGAATAAAACCAGAAAACATCCTCCTGTTGCTCACAAAGTTTATAAAGTACTTCAGGAGATAAGTTCTACATCTATGAAACAATACAAGAAAACTTATACCCAAATGCTGGCTTGTATGGTACATCTTCTGAGTGTTAAGGCAATGGAAAATTTCTGACCCTCTGTAGTCATTGTGTCTTCTCTCCTTGAAAGAAAATCTTATTACTAATATAGAAATGTATTTCCCTTTTCTCTTTCTGATTCTAAAATATTAGCTTTTTAGACTTACAGGTCATTAAGTCCAGCCCCCTTACTTAAACAGTTTCAGAAACTGAGACCCATAGAAATGCAATGTCTAGATGCCTCTAGAATCTTTTCTGGTTCTATATTGTTGATTTTATGATTCTATATAACTTGTCCATGGTCTCATATTGACAGCAGAATCAGGGCTAGAACCCCAGTCC
Source organism: Monodelphis domestica (assembly GCF_027887165.1). Lineage (NCBI taxonomy): Eukaryota > Metazoa > Chordata > Mammalia > Didelphimorphia > Didelphidae > Monodelphis > Monodelphis domestica. Next base: position 161,343,073 of record NC_077230.1, read on the forward strand.
CCTAGTTCCCAATCCCATATATCCCATGACATACTGCTTTTCTTAACTTTTTTTTTTAACTAAAGGTGACCAGCAATGTTGTCAGTCATTTCAGTTGTGTCTGACTCTTCATGACCCCATTTAGGGTTTTCTTAGGAAAGATATTGGAATGATTTCTCATTCAGCTCATTTTATAGATGAGAAAACTGAGGCAAACAGGGTTAAGTGATTTGCCCAGGGTCACATAGCTAGTGTCTGAAGCCAAATTTGACCTCAGAAAGATGAGTCTTCCCACCCAACTCCTGACCTGGCACTCCATCCACTGAGTCCCCTAGTTGCCTCAACCAGCAATGTACTCTAGGGTAAAATGCATGAAATAACTTCTTTCTCATTATATGTTCTAAGTACTGCAGACTGAAATGATACTTATTGGAAACTCCTGTATAGCTATTGTTCAATAAATGTTAAAGGTTAATTACTTCGGTAATGAGGGATTGACCAGTGAGCCCAATCCTTATGCACAGGAGCACATGAACTTTCCCAGGTGGGAGAAAGAAGGGAGAGGAAGGAAGAAGGTAGAAGGCCTGCTTCTAGGAAAATCAGGATGATGCATCATTGAAATGAAGTGGAGAGACTTTGGAGCACGTATAGGTCATTCTGTAATTAGTCCTATTTTGCTAACACAGCAGGGAAACCTTGAAGAGCAAGGAAAAACCTTCAAGATCCATCCTCAAGATGAAGACCCATGGGACAGTGGTGCCACATCTGGATGTGAACTTGATGGAATCAATGCTAAGTAGAAAGTATGTTTAGTTTTAGTCCACTCTCCCCAGAGAACTCTGTCATCAGAGCAGAGTGGGCGCCCAGATGTTTGGGGGAAACTTTTGTACTTCTGTTGCTGCTGTATCTTCAAAGTAAACAGACCTTTGTAAAGGCTAATTGATGTTCACTGGGTAGGTGGAATGGGAGCACTAGGCACTGGTGGCTAATAGTGGTGAAGGGTACACACGGAGAATGGGGACTTAAGCCAGTGGTAGGAGAGAAGAGATACTCCCCTTAGAGTATCCGTAAAACTCTGAGGGGAAGACATGATTGGCCTGACTACACTGGTTCTCCCTTCACTGACTCAGAAACAAAGTGTAATCTCTCTCTGACTTAAGAGATAGCCAACTGTAGAATTTTATTATAGATGAAAAATTCATCACTCAGAAGCCAACCAGCTTCTCAGAATTTAGATAGTTTAGTTTTTAGACAACAATCAAGCAGCCCATGGTTGGATCTTGAATAAAATAAATCGAACAGTTTTTGTCAATCCACCTCATTGACCCTCAGGGTGGTTATTAATAATTATTAACTATGTGGTGAGTTATTTCTAAAAATTATGACCCTGAGGAGCAAATTGATGTAATTGAAAGAGCTATAAGTTTAATTGCTATCATATAAATCAATTTGGCTCTTTCCTTCCTTTCTTATTCAGGAGGACACAAACATCATACTTTCTGGGTACCGAATGGAGAAGACCTTCTTTCTACTTCCCTCATGAACTCTCCACATATACCAGTAGTCTTAGTAAATGCTGGTCATCCAACAAGCAGCATGATCTAACAGTGACTGATTCTATCAATGCCTTTTAGAGGATGAGGAATAGAAATTCAATTCAACGACTGAAAAACAAAAACATTCACTACTATGGTACAAAATACCAGGATAAAATGGCCAAAAAATACCAGATATGGGTTTAAATCTGGACTGTCTTCTGCTACATTTGTGCCATTGGGTAAGTTATTTCACTTCAGTAGGTCCTAAGGGGTTATACATCTGAACAATGAAGTGTTTGGATTAGAGTTTCTTCAGCTTTTTTGTGTTTGGCAGTCTGGTGACATGAAGTCTATCAACTCCTTAGAATAATTTTTTAAATACATGAAATAAAATATACCAGATCATAAATGATACTACTGTATATTGAATTACAAATTATATATGCATATATATAATATATATGTACATGAGTTGAGAACCCCTGGACTAGAAAATTCCTAAAGCCACTTCTGAATCCAATGATTCTATATCCATTGCTTCAAGGAGTTTACAGTATACTAGGGAATGTGATAAGGACAGAGAACTTTAAAAAAAATCTAAAACTAATTTGAGGAAAAATAAATTGTTTTCAAGTGATGTTTGCACTAATTTTTTCATCCATTGTAAACACCACAAAACAATATGATCGGGGAGAATGTGTGTGTGTGTGTGTGTGTGTGTGTGTGTGTGTGTGTGTGTGTGTGCACGGGCCTAGCCCTCTTACCCCAGGGACTTACTTTTCTTCTTTAGGTTCTATGACCTGGGGAAATGACAGTAGTTACTGGGAATCTGCTAAAAATGTTGAGATTCTGGTGGCATCTTCTGCCAAAAAAGTATTTCTTGAACTACTTGTCCTTGTTCTTGAAATTCTATCATCAGAGAATCATTCTTTTGGATTAAGGAAATGCTAACACTCCAAGAAGAGGTACCACATTAAGCTGTTTTCAGCATTTAAACTATTTTTTGTTGTTCAGTCATTTTAGTAGGGTCTAACTCTTCGTGATCCCATTTGAGATTTTATTGGCAAAGATACTGGAGTGATTGGCCATTTCATTCTCTGTATCATTTTATAGATGAGGCAACTGAGGCAAACAGGGTTAAGAAATTTGCCCAGAGTCACCCAACTCGTGTCTTCCTAACTCCAGGCCCAGGGCTCTATCCACTGTGCCAATTAGCTTCCCCTTTTAAAGTATTAGCATTAAATATTTTATCAAATTAGCCTGGCTGAGGCTTGGAGGGATGGAATTCAGAACAAATGACTCTTCACCGGTGTTAGGGAAAAGGATGGGGAGGGCCTGGGAAAGTGAGAAAGTCTGATATATCTGGAGCTTGTAGGGTTACCAGGGAAACATCAATTAAGAGGTAACACAAAGATATTTGGGCATCTGGGGTACAGGAAGGCACCAAAATTGAGGGGAGAAGTTCTAGAAAGGTCAAAGGAGCAAAAACATTTTGGGGGGCAGCTGGGTGGCTCAGTGGATTGAGAACTAGAGACCGGTGGTCCTGGGTTCACATTTGGCCTCAGACACTTCCCAGCTGTGTGACCCTGGGCAAGTCACTTGACCCCCATTGCCTAGCCCTTACCACTCTTCTGCCTTAGAGCCAATACAGAGTGTTGATTCCAAGATGGAAGGTGAGGGTTGAAAAAAACCAAAAACATTTTCCTGACCCACAATTTTGCCTGAGGTGGTCTCCAAAAAAAAAAAAGTAATGTATAAATACATAAAATATGGACACAGGCTATCTTGGCTTCTGTATACAGTTGAGACTACAGCTCCTGGAAATGGTCAGTTAGTTCTTTCCTTTATCCAATGTAAACATCATTGGAGTGTAAGAATTAGTTAGCCAAGACTCGGTCTCTTCTGTTTCGTCCTTCCAGTTGAATAAGGCAGAGCTGAATCTTCCCCAGGTAATGTCTTATCTCCTCCCTGGATAGGTAAGCCATTGTTCTCTCCTCCTTACTCCTAGTTCCAGAGCTTCTCTCCAATCCCAGTCCTTCCTCCACCCATTGAGAAGGCAAATGTGAAACCCATTATAAATATGAAGTCATGTAAAACAAATTTTCGCATTAGTCATGTTCCAAAAAAATTAGGAAGAAATGAAAGAACAAAGGAAGAGAGAGAAAGGGGGGGGGGGAGGAAGGAAGGAAGGAAGGAAGGAAGGAAGGAAGGAAGGAAGGAAGGAAGGAAGGAAGGAAGGAAGGAAGGAAGGAAGGAAGGAAGGAAGGAAGGAAGGAAGGGAGAAAGAGAGAAAGAGAGAAAGAGAAAGAAGAAGAAAGAAAGAAAGAAAGAAAGAAAGAAAGAAAGAAAGAAAGAAAGAAAGAAAGAAAGAAAGAAAGAAAGAAAGAAAGAAAGAAAGAAAGAAAGAAAGAAAGAAAGAAAGAAAGAAAGAAAGAAAGAAAGAAAGAAAGAAAGAAAGAAAGAAAGAAAGAGGCAGCTGGGTATCTCAGTGGATTGAGAGTCAGGCCTAGAGATGGGAGGTCCTGGGTTCAAATCTGACCTCAGCTACTTCCTAGCTATGTGACCCTGGGCAAAGTCACTTGACCCCCCATTGCCTCCCTTACCACTCTTCTGCCTTGGAGCCAATACATAGTATTGATTCCAAAATGGAAGGTAAGGGTTTAAAAAAAAAAAGAAAAAGGAGAAAAATGTGTGTTTCTGGAGGTAGATAGCATTTTTTATTATGCGTTCTTCAGAATCAGTCATCTTGTTCATCAGAGTTACTAGGTCTTCCAAGGCTGATTATCTTTACAATATTACTTTTACTGTATAGTTTCTTCTAGTCTTCTGGTTCTGCTCACTTCACTTTTCATCAGTTTAATATAATTCCCAGGTTTTTCTGTATCTATCCCCTCCATCGTTTCTTATAGTACAAGAGTATTGGATCACATTCATATACCTTAATGTGTCCAGCCATCCCCCCCAAATGGACATCTCATTTTTCCAATTCTTTATCACCATAAAAAGAACTGCTATAAATATTTTTTTATATATAGGCTCTCAGAAGTTAGAATCAAGAGGAATGAAACCAAGTTGTATGAGCTATAGCCATTCAAGATATCTTCAACAGTGTTTGATTTAAAATGATCCTGCCTGGAATGAAGCAATTTGTGATTTTTTTACATTGAAATTTGAATTGGGGGAATATAAATTATAATAATTCAATTTCTCCATAGAACTACTGAATCTTACAGTTGGAAGTTACCTAGATTGTCATCTAGTTATCAACTTTTGCCCAAGGAATAAAGTTTTCTTTCCTTCTCTGATTAAATCCTTTCTGTAATGTTGGAGTTCTAACTTGCAAAACAGGATGATATTAGAATAAATCAGGAATTCTAGAACCTGAGTCAAAATCTCTTTGTTCTCCCTGTCACCACTGTACACCATACTCCAAAGAGCTGCAAAAGGGATAATCCTTAAAACTCAGGTCTGCCTATACCACTCAGGAAACTCTGGTGGCTCTCTTGTCTAGCACAAAATAAAAACTCTTCTGTTTAATTAAAGCTCTTCATAAGAACCTGTCTTTCTATAAAGATGTCATCTTGTTCCTCTCCTGTATTTTATTCAAGTCAAACAGGTCTGTCTACCTTCCATGCCTTTACGTAGGCTGCATCCCCTGAGCAATCTCTCCTTAGCTGTGGAATGTGCTCAATTTTATCCAAACTTCCTTGAAAGCTTAGTAGAATTGCCTCTTACAGGAAGCCTTTTCTGGATACCAAGAGTTGATGTTCTCCCATCAGAAATTACTTTCTGTGGAAAACAGCCCTTCTCTACTAATTACTATGTGTGTGACCTTTGCCAAGTTCTTAAATTGGGCTTCAGTTTCCTCCTCTGTGTTCACATGTTTGATGAGAATTGATTAAATGCCTACTATGTGCCAATCACTGTGCTCAGGCTTGGGAATACAATTTTTTTTTAAATGAAGTGGTATCTGGCCTGAAAGTATAGTAGATTATGTCCTAGTTGGGTGAGACAATGGGGAATAAAAATATATATATACATATATAAAATTAAATAACAGCTAACATTTACAGAATACTTTAAGGTTTATATATATTTATATATATACATATACTATATCTTTAAGGTTTATATATATATATATATTACATATACACCCACACACATATATATACTATATCTGTCTCTATCTCTATATTTCACTAGGGCAATATATTTTGATGAGTACAAATCAAATTTAATTGAGATAGACTTGAGCAAAGTGACTGGCCTTACTCTCTCGGCCAGAGTCATCGAAGTCTAGTGGCAAGACAAAGTCAGGATAACTTGATGCCTTGGGTGCAGTGGATGACCTCGGCCACCTTCATGACCATTGGAATGAATTGTTCTTACCCTTTGGTGGGGACACATCTTCACGTGTCTAGGATAGACAACTCCCCTAACAGATGGGTTTGAGGCCTGTCAGTTATATGTGTATGCATATAGACCTGTATGTGTGAAGTGTGTGTATAAACTTAGTATTTTTATATTTTACATATAATCTCATTTGATCTTCACAACATTGCTGTGGATAGGTACTACTGTTACCCTCCTTTTTTCAGATGAGGGATCTAGGGCTGAGAGGTTATAACTTACCCAAATGAAGTTATTTTTAATTTTTTTTCCATGGTTACATGATTCTTATTGTCTCCCTCTCTTCTTCCCTCCCCCCTCTGGAGTTGACAAGCACTTCCACTGTGTTATACATATATTATCATGGAGTTACTCTTGATTACAAATCCAGTGCTCTGTTTACCACACTACTTAGCTATCTCTACATACAAAAAAAATATAGAAAGTAATTTCTGCTTAAAATAATTAAGAGGCTATTGCTATGAGAGGTGATAAAGGCCTGACTTAGGGGGATGATTGCACGAATGGGGACAAAGGGAAAGAGGAGGATGTGAAAAACATCATGTGGGCAAAATCCAGACTTGGCAACTGAGTGGATATGAGGGGTAAGGGAGAGGGGAGAGTTGAGAAGACCCCAAACTTCAGTGACTGGAAGAATATTGATGACCTCAATACAAAAAGGAAATCTTGAAAGAAAGGAGAGTTTTGGTAAAAAAAGAAATGAGGTATGTTTGGAACATGTTGAGTTTGAGATCAGTCAGTCAACTAGCATTTATTTAGTATTGACTATGTGCCAGAAACTGTGCTAAGTGTGGGGGGGAGGGGAAGGCAAAAGTCAATCCATGTGTTTATAGAATATTTAAGTGACTTCAGAGGCTCGTAGACAATTGAGGATACAAGAATGAGGTTCAGAAGAGAGACTGGAACAGAATGTAGATTGGGGAGTCACTTGCATAAAGACAATAGTTGAACCAATCAGAGGTGAAGAGATCATCCAGAGAGAAAAATGCAGAAAAAAAGCAAAGAGAGACAAGGATAGAGCCCTGGAATATATCTTCTAGGACCAGATGGGACACAGATAATGATGTAGTAAAGGCTGAAAAAGGAATGACCATACAGGAAGAAGGAGAGCCAGGAAGAGAACAGTGTCATGAACTAGGGAAGAGTAGCCAAGAGGAAAAGGTGATTAACAGTGTCAAATGTTACCCAGCTCAATTCATTGTTAGAACTGTGTAATTGATAAGATACTTTTCTATGGAAGATGTTTTCCTGCAACTCCTCCTCTTGATTATTTTGTTCTGCAGAGCAACCCAAAATAAGGAATAAATCTGATCTTTCTTTCACATGACAGCCCTTCAAAATGGGAAGACAGCTTCAAATTAGTACATGGTTTGTTCTCATTAAGAGCAAATTCTTATAACTATATTTAGCATATAAATCATTCAAAGCAGACAGTCAATTTTGGAAAATTCCCCATTTATGGATTACCCAGGTTTTTCACTTTTCCTACTTTATTCTTTGGCTTCCTGCCTTCTGGCTTCTTTTACTTCCTAGGGTCATTGAATTTAGAGGGGGAAGGAAATTAGAGGTCATTTAGTCCAACCTCCTCATTTTAGAAAAAGGCAAACAAGCCCAGGGAGTCAGTCACTCCTGCAGGTCATAGATAGGTGAAAGGAAAATTAATGGAAATCAGTATTTTACTCCTTGTTAGCTGTTCTTAGAGACAGAATAGAGAATCTTTGTGCTATTGGGACATTGGAAATAAGAGATGGGCATATAAAAACGTGTGGGGTGAGGGGGTATAAAGGGAGGATAAGCAGTTAACAATTGGAGAATCAGAATCAAGTCTTTCCCACCAAGGCAGTGCTCCCCAAAGCCCAAGGGTGATTAGACTGCTGGGAAACCTGACCTCACTTGGAATGCCACAGATTGCCCCAAGGGCTACCTCAACAACTTTAGTTGCAACTCCTCTAAGTTAATTTTCTGTCCAATATCTAGGAGGTATGGTAACATATGAACACTTCAACAGGAATTAGTTTATCCTGATAATCAGCCTTCAGGTTTCTGGGAATGGGACTTGAATGAAATAGGATTTAGGGTCATTTTATTTGGAGGAGAGAGATGGTTTTGGAATGGTGTTTAGGAATGCTCTGAAGTTGGTTGGTGTTGCCTGGCAAAGGTAAGTAAGCCCAGAGATGAACATCAGAGTATGGTTCTTTGGGCAGCAGGATGGTACTATCAACCTTGAGGAAAGGGGGACTGTAAAAGGCCAGGAGCAAAAGATTTGTTTCTTCTACTTTATTTCCACTCTGGATGGCCTTGCTCTCTATTGATTGGGAGAGAAAGTTTGGGCAAAATAAGGTTGGAGATTATCTGTGCATTTATTTTATCTATGTTATCTTGGGCTTCCTTTATCACAGAAAGTTGAGAATAATAATTGAATAGTATATCTAATGTGTGAATATACATTTATATGTTTTCATCAACATATAATATTGAAAACCAAGGTTTATGTTTACAATAATAAACTCACTTTGTCATGGAGATATGCCACAGGATTTTTAGTCATTTGCACTAAAAATCTTTGGGCCTCAATCTGTAGAAGTATGTTCTGAAGGTTTCCTGTCTTAACCAAACCTAAGACCTTGGGTCAGTTCAAGGACTTTTCTAGTTAAGAAGAAAGGCAAACACACTGGGGGAAGGGAGAGTGGAGGGTGCCAACTTTTCCATATTTAAAGAATGGTGCAAATTTCTTTCCCAGAGGTTTTTTGTTTTGGTTATTTTAGGATCTGTTGTAGTCACAGGATATATAGATTTAGAGCTTTAAAAAAAAAGTTAGGAGTCCTTTAGACTAATCCTCTCATTTTACTGTTGAGGTCTAAAGTGACTTGCCCAAGCCAGTAAGGAGCCAGAAATGTTCATCTAGTGCTCCGAGTCCAAATCTAGCTTTAATGTAAAGGAATTTAGAGTAGCTTTGAGAAGGCATATTGCTTGGGGTTGGTTTGGGGGAAAGCTCCGGAGCACTAAGTGGTATTGATTGCTGAGGGAGAGCCTGGAGAAGATGGGCATCAGAATAGGGGTTGTTAATGAGACCCACCATACCAATGACAGCTATTATTTATTGAGCATTCAGTATGTGCCAGGCGCTGCGTGCCTAGGCTCGTCGGAGAAGCCAGGAGGATAACCTAGCTGGGCCTCCATCTGCAAGGGGCCTTCAAATTTATCTGCTAAAGCAATTATCAGAGCAAGTGGGACAAGTGAATTGGAATGGTTTTCCCCGGGCTCACTATCTGTATTAAAACGGTAATACATTGGCATGGGGGGAGGGGGAGGGGAAGGTACTACCGAAAAGCATTTGAATACATTTTTTAAAATCCGTTTGTCTCACCTTTTCACCCTTTTGCTGCCCTTTTTGTTTCTCATGAACCCTCGTTTTTATTATATCTGGGAACTTGAAAAGCTGGAAGAGTTCCTGGCTTCTTGAGTCAATGCTGCGCTAGGTCAAGAATCAGTTGGACATCCTTTTGGGCTTGAGGTTCGGCAGAACCGCGGACTTGGTATCTGGGACCCAGCCTCAGTCTCTGGGGCCACTGAGACCTCCCGGGCAGCGATGATGCCCCATTTCCCCGCCCCAGAAGGGAGGGGGAAGGGGGCGGTCCCCTTCCTTTTCACCCTCCGGTCCCCATTCTTAAATAATATATATAAAAAGCAGACCCTAGAAGAAAAGATCCAGTAGCTAGGGCGCACCTTGACGCCTCACCCTGTCCCCACTCCCCACGAAGCCCGAAGTCGGGACGGAAGAGCCGGGGAGAGGTTTACTAGACCCAGAAGCGGTTACCTCGGCCGCCCGCGTCTTCCTCCACTGCGCGTGCCCGCGAGCTCTCCCCTTACACCGGTAGATAGAGGAGCCCCCGAAGCTGTCAGTTCCAAGATATGTGGGGGAGGGAAACAAACGTCCTCGGGATGCGAAGAAAGGCTGCCTTAATCAACCGTACAACACGTCGCCCTATCTAGAAATGAATGAATACACTGAGCAGAGCTATTTCCAGCAGCTTGGGGATGTAGCTCAGTGGTAGAGCGCGCGCTTCGCATGTGTGAGGTCCCGGGTTCAATCCCCGGCATCTCCAATAAGCTGTAATTTTTATGTTTTCCAAAAAATATTTAGGTATTTCCTTCAAAATCAGAAGTACTGAAACTGAATCATTTTCTCTCTTCATGAGAGAATTCATGGCTTGTAAATACAGAGAAAAACCCCACCTCCAAAAAAGAATTAAAATGAGATGCTCGGTGGCTGTAAAACATAAGGAACAAAGGAAAACAGAAAATAAAATTAATTTTTGTGTTACTCTAACAGTTGTAAAAAGTCTTTATTAAATGTGGTGTTTTCATTGACTTCATTGTATTTAAAAATAAAAACAGGGTTTTCGATGCATTGGCCGGGAATCGAACCCGGGCCTCCCGCGTGGCAGGCGAGAATTCTACCACTGAACCACCAATGCTCACAAGGTAAGAGGTTTCTCAGGGGCCTACTAGTAGTTGAGAAATAAACTATAGTTTTCTTTCTGATTGATTTTTATTGATTATTGTCTTTATTAATTCTATCTACATTGGAAATCTACATTAAATTAAAATATATAAATTCTTTTTAATTGAAATAAAATATTCGAAATATATTGAGAAGTCACATCAAAGCTCACACTGCATTCATTTTTTTACCCTTGTGAATGGTCTAAGCAGAACTAGCTCACTTCCATATAAAAACCACAAAGTCCTCAAGTAAAGATTTAACTTAAAAACTAGCTTTTCCTTTTGTCAGTTCAATAATATCAATATGCAAATGCTTTCTATGAACACACCACCAAGATGGGCCCTCAGGGAGACATAAATGATCAAGTACTTGCCCTCAAAAAGCTTACAGGCTAGCAGAGGACCTGAGGTTGTATTCTAGATAATTTAAAAAAAAAATTCCAATTGTTTTGAAAATCTATTTTTAAATGACCTTAGTAGCCCAAGAGGATGAGAAAATTATGGCATGTGGAAGTTCACAATAATTATCAAGGAGAAATACGTAAGCAAACTAAATTTTTAAAAATTATCAGTTTTGATTTTCCATTACTCTTACAGATTGTCTCCACTCTGAGAGGTCTCTTGTAACAAAGTAAACAATTAAGCAAAACTAACAATACAGTGACCTCATTTGAAAATGACTACAACATTCCACAACCTTAGCAAACTTTCTATTGAAAAATACTAATTAAAAAATAACAGAAGGCAACTTTCCCTCCTTCCCACTCTCATTCCTAAAAATTAAGCTATTCCTCACAAAGCTGTAATCTCCACAACCAAGGGTACTTGTGCCTTAGTTGTATGATGTCTGTTTGTGTGTCTCTATCCCCTTCCCTTTCTCTCTCCCTCTCCCTCTCCCTCTCCTTCTCTGTCTCTCTTTCTGTCCCACGTTCCTTTTGAAGAGTTGCCCATCATCTTATCACTGAATTTGTACTATTTTCTCATCTGCAAAATGATGGAGTTAGACTAAACTCTAAGGTCCCATCCAACCTCAGATCTATGCTATTGTGTAATCCTGCAATCTCACCATTAAATTTGAGCTAATTCCACTTTTTCTCTAGTGAAAAGAAATGCAGGATTGAAAAAATGCAAAAATTTGCATATATATATAATGCAAATATATATTAAATATTTACAATGTACCAGACATTGTGCTAAGTACTGGAAATATAGAGAAGAGAATAAGGCTTTATATAATAGTCCCTACTATGGACCAGGCACTCTGCTAAGTCCTTTATAAATATTATCTTGTTAGATCAATCAACAGAAAAAGGTAAAAGGAGTCTGTTTGCAAGGAGCTCGCATTTTGACATGAGACAACATGAAAAAAAGTGGTTATGTTAAAGGAATTTGGGAGGAAATACAAGGTAGAGGGAGATGGGAAGAGCAGGAAAAGGTCCCTTGCAAAAGCTGAGATTTCAGCTGTCTTGAAGGAAATCAAGGAAACTAAGAAGAGACCAGAAAGAAGGTTTTTCCAGACATGGGAGACATCCATTGCTAAAATACCAATATAGGACACCTTTTGAAGGATTAGCAAGTATTCTGAGAAAAGTATACAGTGAAAAGTTCTCTGTCTTGGAAAGCAGAGAACCTCTGTCTCTGTCACTTACCACCTGTGACCTTAGGTGAGTTATAAGCTCTTTGGGATCCCCTTTCCTCCTCTATAAAATACCAGCAGCTGGTCTAGAGAATTCTAAAGTCCCTTCCAAATCTAAATCTATGATCCTAAGAAGGTTAAAAGAAATAGGATGGGTCACTCATCTCTGCCTTTTTTGGGAGATGGAAGGAATGTTACTTCCTTCTTGTGGAATCAGAGAAGACTTCTCCAAGTTGGTAACATTTGAGGAAGATTTTGAAAGGTCAGTTATATGGATAGTAGTTTCAAAAGGTAATGATCTGATGGCAGGAGCTTCCAGGTATTAGAAAGGATACATACAAAGATCAGGTAGAAGGATATTTTTGGTAGGTCTTTTTTGGCATGGTTGTAGTCCAAATAATTTGGATCACTACAGGAAAGTGGATGTGTAATAAAGGGCAAGTTAGGGTGGTTTTTAAATCCTAAATATTATGGCCAATTTCACATAAATCTGTTTGAAACAATCACAAGGTCTATTTCTGATCTTCATTTTTCTTATATGATAGATTTTTTTGGGGGGGAGGGAGCAATTGTAAGAATAATTGTCCAGTATTAATATTTCTATCTTTGTAACACTTCTAAAGATCCTCTCTTCTGACATTCCCTTTACTCCTTTTTTTTGAAATAGCCTCTCATTGATCTCTTTGCTTGGCTTCTTCCTTAACTCCAATCCATTTTCCACTGGGCCATCAAGTTGATATTCCTAAAAATCGAGACTATGATGTAATCTCTCTATATAATTCCATCACCTATTCAGCTACTATCATCTTCAGGATTAAATATAAAATATATTAAATATTAAATTCTCATAAAATGACCTCGTTTTACCTTTCAGTCTTCCTTCTTTCACCTTCTTCTCCTCCATAATCCAGCCGAATTGGCCTCCTTGCTGTTCCTTGAATAGAACACTCCATCTCAGGACTTCCTATCTTTTCAAGACACTTCATGTCTTTGCTGTCCCCCATGCCTAGAATTCTTTTCCTCCTCACCTCTGCTTTCTGGCTTCCTGGGCTTCCTTTAAAGTCTCAGCTAAAGTCCTACCTTCTGAAAAAAAAACAACTTTTCTAGTGTTCCTTAATTTTCGTGACTTCCTACTGAGATTACCCCAGTTTATCCTGTATGGATACATGCATGTATATGTATGTTTATTATACATATACATGCTTAGAGATGCAGGCACAAAAAAGAGTATATGTATATGTGTGCATGTATATATACCAATATAATATACAATATATATTCATTATATATATACTATGTTCCATGTATAATATGTAGTAAATACAATATATAAACACTATATACATACATAATATATAGCATATGATATATACTACATATTATATTCTATGTAATCGAGTACATATATACTATATACAGCATACTATAAATATTTATAACATGCCACATATGCCACATATAATATATAATGTGAGATATATACTGCATTTAATATAATTACACATACTACATGTATACTGTATATAATATTTAGTATATACATAGAAATAATATATACACATATGTATGATATATATCATATATAGTATATGTGATATATTACATCTGTACCATATACAACATATAGTATATATATTATATGAAATATACACTACATATATATCACATACAATTTATAGCATGTGTTTTATATATACCATATCCAATTAATACCACATATACTATAGTACATATATACTGCATATAATATATAGTATTTCAACACTAAATACTAGATATATCATATAGAATATGCATAGTATATATACTTTATGTCATATATAATATGTAGTGGATACACAATATATAATGTATAGTATATACTCATATAATATATATACTGCCTATATATCTATGTGTATCTCTCTTTCTCTCTCTTTCTCTTTTTCTCTCTCTCTTTCTCTCTCTCTCTTTCTTTCTCTCTCTCTTTCTCTCTCTCTCTTTCTCTCTCTCTCTCTTTCTCTCTCTCTCTTTCTCTCTCTCGTTCTCTCTCTTTCTCTCTCTCATGTGTGTGTGTGTATGTGTGTGTATGTGTGTAGTTTGTGCATAATTGTTTGCATGTTGTCTCCCTCATTAGACCATGAGCTCCTGGAGAACAAGGATTTTTTTTTTGCCTTTCTTTGTGTCCTCAGTAGTTAACACAGTTCCTGGCACATAATAGGTGTTTGATAAATGTTAATTGACTGATTGACAAAAAGAATGAATAAATGTGGTAGAGATAGAAAAGACATTTGTTTCAGTTAACAAGTATATTTGAATGTGATCCACACCAACCCCCTAACTCCTACTTGTATAAAGAGGTAGAAGAAAGGAAATCTATATTGAAATCACTAAATTTGTAGATAACATTAAAGGCCTTCTTCACTGTAAAAATCAGGCATATGGGAATTAAGTGAAGGAAGGTCTTCCAAGGCTGTGTGAGTGGGCAGGAAAGCAGCAGATGTGTTTCAGTGAAGAAGCAAAGTCCTGTATTTAGGGAGAAATAATACAAACTATATTTGAAAGATGAGGGGCTTTGAAGTATCAGTTATAATTCAGGAGATGAATACATGGGTAAAATTTTTAAATGGCCCAAAATCAGATGGTGGCCAATAAATCCCAGGAAATAATAACACGTTTTTATAGAACACAACAATTTATCAATCACTTTCCCCCCATATAACAAGCTTGGGAAGTCAGAAGGGTGAGTACATTTTACAAATGAGGAAAATGAGGCTCTAGGAGAATGGGGGTGGCTTGCCCAAGGTCATATGGGTAGTAAATGGCAGAGATTGACTCTCCAACTCAAGTCTTCTGACTCTAAAGCCAGTATTCTTTTAATAATATAATGGGCGCCCCTTGGAAAGGTTGGGGGTGGGGTACTTCTTTTTCCTGCTTCTAGATGAATAAAATTAGAGATAGTCTTTGTGAAATTTAAAAGGTCAGGCTGGACATCAAGCCACCAGGAAGTCCAAGAGCAGAGTCCATACAAGCCAGGTTTTACAGCTAGTGAGTCCAGGATTGAAGCCTTGAAGATGATGGTGAAATCTTCAGATTCATGCAGAGGCTTCACAGTATTTTGATGTGAACTTGGTCCATGAATTCATATGCAGAAACTGGTTTAAATTTGAGTCCACTCTCCCTAGGAACAGAGGTAGTTTGGAGGAATGGTATTCCCTGGTATTAGAGGAAAATGTTATGATTCCCGTGAATTTGTGCTAAATATTTGAAGTAATATTTTGTAAAAGCTAATCACTGTTAATTGGTTAAACAGAATTGGAAGTTCTAGCCACTGGTAGCTTATTTGGAGGTCCACACCAGAATGAAGATTTTAGCAAATAGCAGTAGAAAAAAGACATCTCTAACCCCATGGGGTATTCTTAAAACCTTGAAGGGAAGTTGCAACCCTAATTACTCTGGAGAAATAAAGCCAGAGTACTTTTGAATATAACCACGCACATGCATACATACATACATACATGCATGCATAGAGAAGTTAAATACAAAGACATTTGGAAGGAAGGGCATTAGTATTTGGGAGGGCAATTTGGAACTATGTCCAAAGGGCGATAAAAGACTGTCTGGGCTGTATCTTAAAGAAAGGAAGGAGGAGCAGCTAGGTTATACAGTGGATAGAGCACCAGGCTTGGAGTTGGGAAGACCTAATTCCAATCTGGCCTCAGATACTTCCTAGTTATGTGACCTTAGACAAGTCACTTAGCCCCATTTGCCTAGCCCTTGTCACTATTCTGTCTTAGAATTGCTCCTAAAAAGATAAAGATTAAAAAAAGAAGAAGAAAAAGAGAGGGACTCTTGCAACAGAAGTACAGAGAGTACATTCTAGGAATGTGGGATAGCTAATGCAAAGGCATAGAGGGAAGGTCACTTAATTCCCACGTGAGGAACATAGAGAAGGCCAGCATGACTGGAGTGTAGAAGGTGAAGCAATTTAAAATGGGGATGAGAGGCAGCTAGGTAAGGAGTTAACAGGGGATGGTTTTCTGTTTAAAAAGCCACAGATCGATTATGGTAGGGCAGGAGAAGCTATAGGAGTAACAGTGGATGGCAGATGGGGAGAGAAGCTCCTAGTCTTTGCTGGAATATTGTAGAGAGAGCAGGGCTGAGATTGGATTTGGGTCTCTAGATTAGTAAATTTCTTGTTAGTGGTATGTTCACCTTTCATACCCTTACTAACTTCTTCACTGACAAATCCAATGGTTATTTCTCTATTCTTATCCTTTTCTTCTTTGTAACTTTGGACATTTTGGCCATGCCTTTCTCCTAGACATTCTTGAAAACCTGAGTTTTTATGACACTGTGCTTTCCTGACGGTCCTCCTGCTTGTCTGGTCACTCCTCAGTCTCTTTTGCTGAACCATCACTTCACTCTCAATGAGTGAGTATGTCTAAGATTCTTTTCTGGGCATTCTTTTCTTCTTTTTTTTTCTGTACAACAGTCTCTGTCTTCGTGATTCATCCAGCTGCCATGTGTTCAACTATGACTTCTATATAGAATCACTAACTACAGTTCTATATATCCAGCTCAAGACTTAGTCTTGCCTTCCCCCTCTCTCTTTTCCTCACTCCTCCCCTTTCCTTTTTCCATTCTCATACCATTAACTGGCAATTGAACATTCCTAAATGGCAACCCTATACAATCAAATGTAATGGACTCTATACTAGCAGCAATGCAATGATCCAGGACAATTCTGAAGGACTTATGAGAAAGAACACTATCCACATCCAGAGAAAAAACTGTGGGAGTAGAAACACCAAAGAAAAACAACTGCTTGATCACATGGGTCAATGGGGATATGATTGGGGATATAGACTCTAAATGATCACCCTAGGGCAATTATCAATAATATGGAAATAGGTCTTGATCAGTGACACATGTAAAACCCAGTGGAATTGTGCATTGGCTATGGGGCAGAAGGAGGTAGGAGGGGAGGGGAAGAACATGAATCATGTAATCATGGAAAATATTCTAAATTAATTAAATAAAATTTTTCAATTAAAAATAAATCACTAAGAGTTATCAGATTGTTAATATAAGGTTTTACAGTCTACCCAAATAATTCTGAATACCCATTACTTGGTAATAAAATTCCAGTAAGTAAAATTCTGGAAATAAAATTTGATATTAAAGGTCTCAAAAAATGGACACCCTATAGGCAACTCAAGACTTAATATGTCTGAAGCAAAACTTATTATTTTTGCCCCGAAGCTTCTACCCCTACTTGTACTTCTGTTGAAGGAACTAGCATTCTTTCAGGCACCCAAATTTGAAACCTTGGAGTTGTCTTCAACTCTTCCTTTTCCTTAAATTCCCATATTTAATCTATTCTACCTCCACAATACCACTCACATTTGCCCATTTCTTTCTTCCTTCCTTCCATTATCCTTTCCTTTTCTCTCTTTGTGTAGCTCTTTCTTTTTCTGTTTCTATCCCTCTCTCTCTTTCCTTCACTTTCCCATCCCCTTTTATTATTTTTTTTTTTCAGACAAGGCTGAATGTGCAGCAAACACTCACAGGTCCAATCCTTATGCTCATCAGCATGGGATCTTTGACCTACTTTAGTTCTGATGTCAACTTGTTCAATCCTCTTTATGTAGCCTGGTGACCTTGTACTCTCAAGAGCTCACCATATTGGTGCTAGACTTAGTATGGATACCTGATAGGCTTTAGAACACTATATATCAGAATTCTGGAACTCAGGTGATTCACCAGCTTTAGCTTCCCCAGCAGTCAGGATTGTATGACTTCACTACACCTGATTTCTTTCTATTCATAAGGTCACTCTCCTAGCTTGGTCCCTAATCACATTTTACCCGGACTATTGCTATAACTTCCTGAGTGATCTCCCAAACTTCCTGGAATTCTTCTGTCAACTCTATTCTCCCTTCAGGCTGCCAAACTGACACTCCTAAAGCATAGGTTTGAACATGTCATTTTCCCTGTTCAATAATCTCCAGTAGTTTCTTCTTGCTTCTAGATTAAAATACAAGTTCCTCTGTCTGGTATTTAAAAACTTTCCCAATCTGTCTCCATCCAGACCCTGTAGATTGGTACCTATATTAATCTAGTTATATCATTCTGTCTAGCTCCTGGGGCTATTAGCTTTCAACCTCTAAGTCATTCTTCTTCCTTTCTCTGTGAGTCAATATCTCCTTGGAAGCCTTCCTCTCCACCTCTTCTGTTGCCCTTATCTCAGTTAGCTTCATTATTCATGATTACAAGGGGATTTTATTGTTGATTTTAACATTCTAGTTTCCCCAAACATCAGCCTCTTAACTTTCTATAATCTGTGGTTCTACTTTACCTAAACCATGCAGAATGGTTCAATTCACTTTCATCCCAAACTCTGTCTCCTCCCCTTTCATCTTTCCTACATCTTAAATCTTCTGATCTTTCTTCTCCCAGTCACTTATAGTAGCATCCTTCCCTTGTCTCCCAATCCATTGCCCCCATTCTGGTCTCCCTTCCTTCTAGCCGCAGATTTGTCCATATAGTTAACCAGTCCAAATCTTACAACTCTGTATCCCTTAAGTCTAATTTTCTCCATTGCTCATTCCCTGATAATGCTTATATCCCCAGCATCTGATTTTTCTGCTTGGATTGCGATGCTGTTACCATCACCGCAGTTCAGATCTCTATCACCTTTCACTTGAACACCTGTAACAACCTCTATATTTCCAATCTTTCCAGTGTGAGGTTTGGAGTCAGAAAAACCTGAGTTCAAATCTGATCTCAGACACTTACTACCTATGTAATGTTGAGCAAATAATTTATCCTCAGTTTGCCTCTGTTCTCTCAACTGGAAAACAGAGATAATAAATAAGAGGTAGTAATAATAATAATGACTGTTGTGAAGATCAACTGAGATATTTGTAAAGCACTTATGGCATAGTTGGCAATTCACAAACGCTAGCTGTTGTTATTATCGTTGTTACACCTTTGTCTCTGACAGGTACACTTTGGCTGTCTCTATCACCAGGACACTCAGTCTCTTAACTCTTGGCATTTTCTCTGGCTGCCAGATGCCCATGCCTGGAATGCTCTCTCCTCTGCTCTGACTGCTAACCTCCTTAGTTTCCTTTAAGTCACAATTAATGCACTAGATGCACTAGAAATGCACTAGAATTGAGAGGGGTTGGGAAAGGCACCCCTCTCAATTATAGTGCATTTCCTCTGTTAATTATTGCCTATTTATCCTGTATATAGCTTACTTTGTATAACGTATATGTATTTGCATTTGTCTCCTCCTTTGTAAACTCCTTGAGAACAAGAACTGCCTTCTATCCCAAGCACTTAGCACAGTGTTTGTCACATGGCAGATGTGTAATAAATATTGATTGATTGATTTTCATTTTACTATCCAATTGATCAACCAGCAAAACAGCCTTACTAAGTGCACATATCTGACCACATCGCCACCCTGTTCAAAAACCTTTGGCAGCTTCTCTGGAATAAAGCACAAAGTACTTTGCCAGCAGAAAGCACAACCTGTTCTGGCTTGCCCTCCATACAGCTCTGGACCTGAAATTGCAAAGACCTGAATTTGAAACCTGCCCCAGACACTTAGTAGCTGGGCAACCCTGAGCAAGTCACTTAACATTGCTGTGCTTTGGTTTCCTCATTTGTAAAATGAGGGGATTAGATTTGATGGCCTCTTATAGTTCCTTCTAGCTTTAAATCTATGATCCTATTTTCAGTCTTGTTTCACCATATTCTCTTTCAGATGAATGCATTTTTATTGCCTTCCTGTCAAACTGGGCAACTCATTCTTCTTGCACTTAGCATGTCCCTCCTTCATGAATATGTTCTCTCATCTTTGAAATGTCCTTGCTCTTCTTATCCGACTTTGAAGTTCATCACCAGCAAGGTGGTGCAGCAGATAGAGAACTGGTTCTGGAGTCAGGAGGACCTCAATTCAAATCCAGTCTCTGAAATTCATTAGCTGTGTAACTCTGGCCAAATCATTTGACCTTTTGGTCTCGGCTTCCTCATCTATAAAATGAGCTGGAGAAAGAAATGATGAACCATTCCAGGATCTTTGCCAAGAAAACTTCAAATGGGGTTAATAATTAATTGCCTTATTACTTTCAAAGTGGTAGGTGCTTCAAAAAAAGGACTATTGTTTGCAGGTATATCTATAGTTCAGAGACTGACAATATAGGAGAGTCCATAGTAAAAGATGTTCAGTCTTGCTGTTCCTGGTTTCTGGACAGGCAAGATCCTGGTTACTTCCATCTGTCTACAAATGGGCAGGATTCTCAAAAAAAGTTTTATTATTGCTTTTCAAGAAAACATGGCACAATCCCAAATTTCATACACAAGCACATAGTCATCAAGGAATGCTAGGGTTGGATTTTTTTGGTTTATTTTTTTTGGTAGGGTTTTTGCTGTAAAAATCAGCTTATTTCTGAAAAATAGTCATACATGACTGAAAAATGGCTGAACTTTGAAGTTCAGGCCAGGTGCCATTGTCAAGTAAAGTCTTCCCTCAAATCCAAGCTGAACATATTCTGTCTCTCATCATATTTTTCTAGAGCGAAAGCTCTCAAAATATGGTCCAAGAGTCTTTGAAGGTCCCTGAGACCTTTTCAGAGTATTTGTGAGGTCAAAACTATTGTCATAATAAAAAGAAGACATTTAAATTTCTTATAGAGCAAATATCCATTGATATAGTTCACATAAAAAATAAGGTCTCAGAAAAGGGGTTCAAGATAATTTTTTAAAATAAAAGGTGATCCTAGGACCAAAGAATTGAGAGCTTGCAGTTCTAGAACTCTTTGTATATGTTTCCTTTTTACCCTCTTCTCATTCTATTATCAATGCATATTTTAGATTCCCCTGCTCAAAATCAAGGACTGTGTTTTATCTAAACTTTTTTATCTAAGATCAAGCTTATAATATATTCTTTTTTCTTATAATATATTCTTAAGTCTATAATAAGTGCCTAAGAAATTTTTTATTGAAATATTAAATGGGTGAATAGAGCCAAGATGGCAGAATAGAGGCATGGAAAGCTCAAACCTCTTTAAGAATCCTCTCCAGCCAAACTTAAAATAACATTTAAAATGAATACTGGAATGGCAGAACCAACAAAGGGATGGAGTAAAGCAATTTTCCTGCAGAAAACAACTTGAAAGGTAGGCAGAAAGAGTGGTTCTCTGGGGTGAGATGGGAACACAGCTTATAACAAGGTCACATAGCCTGCAACAAGGCTACACCAAGGAGTACCAACAGAAGCCAACAGCAAGCTTCCAGTAAGCAGCTCCCTTCCCCAAACACCTACTGCTTTAGGTTCTGAACCTGGGCCCAAGCCAACTTTGAGGCCCCAAGACCTTGCCTAAGCCAACTTTGAGGCCCCAAGACCTTGCCTAAGCCAACTTTGAGGCCCCAAGACCTTGCCTAAGCCAACTTTGAGGCCCCAAGAGGCCCTAAGCCAAAGCAGTACACCCCCACCCTGACACATTTTGATGTTCCAAGCCCTAGCTCAAACCTTCAGTGAGGGCCCAAACCCAGCACATGATATTTTTCAGTGTGCCTGGCTGGTATAGGCCTACAGAGAGGTTCAGAGCCTCTGCCCAAGCCCAACATGAGACCCCAAATCCCAGGACCAAGTAGTCTGCAGTGCACCTGGCCTGTGTAAGCCCAGAGTGAGGCCTGAAGCCCCTGCCCAAGTCTAGGTTAGGCCCTGTGGCCCAGGACAAAGTAATTCACAGTTCTCTGAGCTCTGCAAGCCATCAGCAGTCCCAGGAGGAGATTGATCAGCAGTGGGAGGGCACTTCCAGAGGTTCTAGCCCTTAGGCTATCATACTATCCTAGAGGAACCAAAACTTTCAGAAACCCAGAACTAGAGTTAAGGGTAATAGCAAGGAAAAACTGCTGTTTAAGAGAGTTCCCCCTCTACCCTGAGGACAAAGTTCACCTTTAAGATAAAAAGAAAAGTTGAGAAATAGCTTAGGAAAATGAGCAAACATAAAAAACTTTATTATAGAAAATTTAAATAAAACACTATCAAGGAGATTATAGCAATATATTACAAGGATCATTCACTATGACTAGGAGGGATTTATCAGCATAATTGACCATATCGATAACCAAATTAACAGAAATCACATGATTATCTCAATAGATGTAGAAAAAGCCTTTAACAAAACACAACATCCATTCATATTAAAAACTCTAGAAAGCATAGAAATAAATAGGCCATTCTTTAAAAGAATAAGTAGTATTTACTAAAACCATCCGCAAGTATCATCTGCAATGAGGATATTAGAAGCTTTTCAAATAAGACCAGGAATGAAGCAAGAATGCCTATTATCACCTCTACTATTCAATATTGTGGCAGAAATGCTAGCTTTAGCAATGAGAAGCAAAAGAAATCAAATGAATTAAAGCAGACAATGAGGAAATTAAACTATTACTTTTTGTAGATGATATGATTATATACTTATAGAATCCTAGAAAATCAATTTTAAAAATCTAGTTGAAATGATTAATCACTTTAGCAAAGTTGAGAGGAATACAAAATAAACCCACACCAATGATCAGCATTTCTATATATTTCCAACAAAGTTCATCAGAACAGGTAGAGAAATTCGATTTAAAATAATTCCGGATAATATAAAAGACCTGGGAATATACTTGCCAAGACGAATACAGTAATTAGATGAATAAAATTATGAAACCTTTTTCACACAAAGTCAGATCTAAACAATTGGAAAAATAATAATTGCTCATGAATAGGCTGAGCTAATATGATAAAAATTACAATTATACCTAAATTAATTTACTTATTTGTTGCCATCCCAATCAAACTACCAAAAAATTATTTTATAGAACTAGAAAAAAATAACAACAAAATTCATCTGGAATAACAAAAGGTCAAGATTATCAAGGGAATTCATGAAAAAAAAAATGTGAAGGAAAGTGGCCTAGTAGTACTATATATATCTCAAACTGTATGATAAAGCAAAAATAATCAAAACTATCTGGTACTGGGAAAGAAATATAATGGTAGATAAATGAAATAGATTAAATAGATAATAAACAGGAATAAATGATATATGACCTTAGCTTTTGGGATAAGATCTCACTATTTGACGAAAACTACTGGGAAAACTGGAAAACAGTATGGCAGAAATTAGGTATATACCAATATCTCCCTATATCAAGAGAAGGTCAAAATGATTTAGAAATAAAGATTAATACCATAAGTAAATTAGGGGAACATAGAGTTAGTTTACCTGTCAGATCTATGGAGAAGGAAAGAATTTATGACCAAACATGATAAAGAACATTACAAGATGTAAAATGATTAAGTTTGATTACATTAAATTAAAAGGTAGAAATAAAACCAATGTAACCAAGATTAGAAGGGGCACAACAAACTGGGAAACATTTTTATAGCAAATTTCCCAATAAGTGTCTCATTTCTCAACTAGAAAGAGAATTAAGTCAAACTTATAAGAATATAAGTCATTCTCCAATTGACAGATGGTCAAAGGATAGGAATAAGCAGTTTTCAGATGCTTAAATCAAAGCTATCAATAACATATGAAAAAATCTAAATCTCTCTTGATTAAAGAAATTCAAATAAAAAAAAATAGGTACAGCCTCACCCTTATCAGATTGGCCAATATGACAATTGGCATACTAATGTCTTTCTGGTGAAGTTGTGAACTGATATAACCATTCTGGAGGGCAATTTGGATCTATACCCAAAGGGCTATAAACCTATGCATTCCCTTTGATCCAGTAATACCACTACTAGGTCTGTATCATAAAGAGATCATAACAAATGGAAAAGGATCTATTTATACAAATATATTTGTAGCAGTTCATTTTGTGGTGGCAAAGAACTGGAAACTGAGAGGATGTCCATCAATTAGGGAATAGATGAACAAATTGTGGTTTATGATGGTGATAGAATACTATTATGCCATAACAAATAATGAGCAAGATTATGTCAGAAAAAGCTGAAAAGACCTGCATGAACTGATGCAGAGTGAAATAAGCAGAACCAGGAGAACATGTTCTCCAGTAACAAATATTGTGGAATGATCGATCACCTGTGATAGACTTAGCTAGTCTCAGCAATACAATAATCCAGGACAATTCTGAAGGTCTTTTGACAAAGAATGCTATCCCCCTCCAGAGAAAGAACATTGGAGTTGTAATGCAGATCAAAGCATACTATTTTCACATTAATTTCTTTATGCTTTTATTTTGGGATTTTGGATTTTTTGAGTATTCTCTTACAACAATGACCAATATGGAAGTATATTTTGCATGATCATACATGTATAGCCTAGATAAAATTGCTTACCATCTATCTCAAAGAGGGAGGAGAAGAAGGAGGGGGACAATTTTTGAATCTTATAATTTTGGGAAACATGTTGAAAATTATTACATGTAATTAGGAAAATAAAATGTCATTGAATTAAAAAAAGAAATGTTGAATGTATGAATTAGAAAAAAATAGTATTTTTCACTAGGGAAGGAGCAAGTTCAGAAAGAATATAAAGCTTTTGTGCATTTATTCAACAAACATCTATTAGCATTTCTTCTGTGCCAAGTTCTGAGGAAACTAAGACAAAAATGAAACTATGCTGATATTCTTTTTTTCTCCTATTTTTACAACTGACAGGCTTTTTCGAAAGGAAAAGACTTTAGAAAACATTTAGTCCAATTGACAATATCCAAGACGAAAAGGGAGAGATTAGGTTTGGATCAACACCTCACACCCTACACCAAGATAAACTCAGAATAGGTGAATGACTTAAATATAAAGAAGGAAACTATAAGCAAATTAGGTGAACACAGAATAGTATACATGTCAGATTTTTGGGAAAGGAAAGACTTTAAAACTAAGCAAGAGCTAGAAAAAAATCACAAAATGTAAAATCAATAATTTTGATCACATCAAATTAAAAAGTTTTTGTATAAACAAAACCAATGCAACCAAAATTAGAAGGGAAGCATTGGGAATTGGGAAACAATCTTCATAACAAAAACCTCTGACAAAGGTCTAATTACTCTAATTTACAAAGAGCTAAACCAATTGTACAAAAAATCAAGTCATTCTCCAACTGATAAATGGGCAAGGGACATGAACAGGCAATTTTCAGGCAAAGAAATCAAAACTATTAATAAGCACATGAAAAAGTGTTCTAAATCTCTTATTATCAGAGAGATGGAAATCAAAACATCTCTGAGGTATCACCTCACACCTAGCAGATTGGCTAACATGACAGCTATGGAAAGTAATGAATGCTGGAGGGGATGTGGCAAAGTCATTGCTGGTGGAGTTGTGAAATGATCCAACCATTCTGGAGGGCAATTTAGAACTATTCCCAAAGGGCGATATAAGATTGTCTGCCCTTTGATCCAGCCATAGCACTGCTGGGTTTGTACCCCAAAGAGATAATAAGGAAAAAGACTTGCACAAGAATATTCATAGCTGCACTCTTTGTGGTGGCCAAAAATTGGAAAATGAGGGGATGCCCATCAATTGGGGAATGGCTGAGCAAATTGTGGTATATGTTGGTGATGGAATACTATTGTGCTCAAAGGACTAATAAAGTGGAGGAGTTCCATGGAGACTGGAACAACCTCCAGGAAGTGATGCAGATCGAGAGGAGCAGAACCAGGAGAACATTATACACAGAGACTGATACATTGTGGTACAATCGAATGTAATGGACTTCTCCATAATGGCTTTACAATGTCCCTGAACAATCTGCAGGGATCTATGAGAAAGAACACTATCCACATTCAGAGGAAAAACTGTGGGAGTAAAAACACCAAAGAAAAACAACTCCTTGACTACATGAGTCGAAGGGATATGGTTGGGGATGTAGACTGTAAACAAATATCCTAATGCAAACACCAACAGCATGGAAATAGGTTCTGATCAAGGACACATTTAATACTCAGTGAAATTGTGTGTCGGCTGTGGGAAGGGTGGGGGTAGGGAAGGGAGGGAAATAATATGATTCTTGTAACCAAGGAATAATGTTCTAAATTGACTAAATTAATTGATTAAGAAAAAAAAGAAAACATCTAGTCCATTTTCTCTAGTCATTCTTCTCATTTTAAATCTTAGGAAACTGATGCTTAAAGAGTTCCAGCAACTTCTCCATAGTCATTCATTTAGTAAATAGCATTTTTGTACTAGAACCCCCCTCTTTTGACTCCTTCCCATTGTCAGGAACAATGGAAACAGTTGACATCTCTAGAGCACTTTAAAGCTTGCAAAGTATACTACATAAAGCATAGGAGAAAAGTACTACAGATCTCATGTCCCCATCTTACAGATGAGAAAATTAAGACTAATTGTAATGGTTACATGAATCAGAAATTGAACACATATCTTTCCTGACTCCTACTCTAAAGTCCTTTCTTCTATTCCAAGGCAATGTAAAATTTTTGAATGAAACAATATCACAGTTCATTTAAGTACAATGAATCTCTTTGTTTACCTATCGACTTTTTTAGGTAGGGAAGGTACCTAATTTTTTGTTTTTGTTTTTGCTGATTTCCTGGAACACTTTGTACAGAGTTTTGCATATTCTAGGTGTCTGATAAATGTAAATTCCACTGTGTTTCATTTCCCAGATATGCTATATTCTGCTGTAGACAGTGATTACTAACTGTATAGCTATGGATAGAAAAAAAAATCAATCAATGATCAATAGTTCTTTCCACAGCGTGCATACACACACACACACACACACACACACACACACACACACACACACACACAAGCCCTGGCCTTTGATTTGCAGCCACAGCTATGTTGATCTTTGCAGTGATAAACACTTATAATGTTAGGAAATCTTGCATTGCTTTAATACTTATGCAGCCGGAATGGTGAACTGATTCTACATTAAGACAATGCTATTGAGTTCCACTCTGGTGTGTTCTTGTAGCACATTGGATACTGTCCCTTCAGGTAGGCACTCATCATGGCATATTAATGCCAGGTCACCCCCCCTGACCTCCATGACTTTCCATGTCACCTTGGCTGCCTGGTGCCAGGTTTGTAGTACAGGGAAAAAACAAACAAACAACAACATAATGTAGAAAAAAAAATGGTCACTAAAGCAATGCTTTTTTTTTCTTTTCAAGTGAGTGATCTTATTGATTTAATACAAGGAGCTTATTTCTATCCTAAGTTACAAACAAGCCCTGGGGAAATAGTGTGACCAGACATGTCATATTGCCCTTTACTGATTCTGATATAAAGCATTATTTATTCCAGATCAAAACCACAAGTAGTGTCTCAGCGCCTAGTTTCCTGAGGGCTAAAGTTAAGACATGAAAATGAAGAACCTAGATGTAGTTTGGAGATGTACAAAGATGTTGAACGAATGAATAAATCGACAAGAAAGAATTTATTAGTAGATTATTATGGACAAATCTCTGGTGAAAAAGTAGACAATCCTACTCTTAAGCTCATATTCTAATAGAGAGAATCAATGTATCAGTGGGGCAGGTGATGGACATTTATTTAGCACCTACTCTGTGCCAGGCATTGTGCTTAGTGCTGGAGATTCCACAAAAAAAAAAGGAAAAAAGGGAAAAGACTGTCTTTATGCTCATATATGTAAAAAGTAAATAAAGGTAATTTTGAGGTAAAAAGCATCCCTGCAGCTGCTGGTGCTGTCTAGCTCCGAATAATCTTGCCTGAAAACTAGAAATTCTAAGAAGCAGAGATGAGGAGGGAGAACATTTTAGATGTGGGGGACAGCTAGTGCAAAAGCATAAAAGATGGAGAGAAAGAGCACATCATATAGGTGAAACAACAAGACAATTATTCTATTGTTTTACTTATTCCTTTAAAATGTTTCTTGTATTCCCAGGCTCCCCAGGCTCATTACTATCTCCTAGCTTCTTAACTCTTCTTCTGTTAGAGGTAAGTTATTTTTAAAAATTTTCATTTAATGTCTATTCCTTCTAGTTTTTCAATTACATGTAGAAACAATATTCAACAATTTTTTCTGATATTTTGCAATCTCTCCCTCCTCCTTCCCCTCACTGATATACCAGTGCTGTCATTCAATACATATTTCCATATCGCCTGTGATGTAAAAGGAGATATGTATCACGCATAAAAAAATTTTTTAATTCATGAAGGAAATAAAGTGAAAAATGTTATGCACTTACACTCCCAGTAGTTTCTTCTATGGCTATAGATGGTATTTTTCATTGTGTATCCCTTGGGGTTATCTTGGATCCTTTCATTACTGATAATAGTTTAGTTCTTTATAATTGTTCATTGTGCAATATTTCTATATTGTACTATATACAATGTTTTTCAGATTCTGCTCACTTCATTCTATATCAGTTCATGTAAGTCTTTCCAGGTTTTTCTCTCATGGGTAATTGTAACAACTTCCTAGTTAGCCCTGCTGATACCAGTGTCACCTTAGTCCAACCCATCCTATATGCTACTACCATATTCATTTTCCTTGCACAGTATTTTAAACATGTTGTTCCTTTCCTTAAGAAGACTGAAACAGCTCAAGTTCTGGCTCAAAGTTCCTGGTAATGTCAGAATGCACACTCTCCTTTGGTTATTCTGAGTTCCTCATTGTCCCACAAACACAAATATTCATTTATTTTTCAATATTGTTCTGAAAGCCAGAAATACATTACCTATTTCCTATTGACTCTTCAATCCTCATCCAGTTTGGAACATAACATTTATAATATAAATACTTTATATCAGAATCAGTAAAGGGCAGTCAGATATGTCTGGTAACACTATTTCCCCAGGGTTTGTTTGTAAGCTATGAAGGAAATAATTCAATAATTGTGTTGTGACATATTTTAGTTTTGCTTTCATCTTGTGAAATTCATATGATTATTTTTCTATACTTCACAGAGGATCTAGCTGCTCAATATCCTAGAAACTTTCTTCTAGGACTTTGAACATTTCATTGATCCCATTTCAGTGTTCTACATATCCATTTGTTATCCTTTTCCTTAACTACAAAACCAGCTCACTTACATTTTTTGGTCATTTCTGTCCATGGTGATGTCTTATATTCAACTTATTTTATATAAGTCATCATTAATAGACTGCTGTCACATACTTACATCCACTGGATGGCTATCCATAATGAGCTGAGTCACTTGTGATTTTAATTTATTATTAATTATGGTGATCTATAATTTTTAGCCATATAATATCACCTAGAAAATAGTGATGCAGACAAGACAGGCTTTTGTGTCAGAGAGCAGCCCCTGAAGACTGCAAGAGCTGAGATAGTCTCCATATATAATCTATCCCACTTTCCTTTTCAATTCTGAATTCAGTTCATTGTTCACAGCATCATCTGTCCTTGATATCTATTGATGACTTATTGAGTTGGACTTCTGATCCATCTATATGACAACCTGGACCATCTTTCTCTTCTTGGCTTTTCTTCAGTATATTGCTAGTCCCATCTTTGTTGAGTGACTGAGTATCTCATTGAAAATACCCTGTAGAGGTCCTGCTGGAATAGGTCCTGATGCCATCTATTTTATATTTACTAACATGTTTACAGAGGGTAGAGTAACTGTTTTTAAGCTCTACTATGTGCTTCCAATATTCTTAATCCTCTCCCATGGGCATCAGAATCCTTGTCCTATCCCTGCATCCCCCAGGGCCAAAGCATATTCTCCAATGGAGTATGTTTTACCCCTCCTATCTCCGTATCCACAGTACATTTGTAAAGTAGTGTCTGGCACATGGGTGTCAAAGAAAATGCTTATTGATTAACATCAGTACGACATCATCTAAAAAGTGAACAATCTGAAGAATGTTGCTACCCATGACATTACCATCTGTTGTCAATCCATATGGACTGTAGTGAATCCTCCACATGGATTCTGAGCAGGACATCCGGCATGAAATAGACAACCACTTTTGATAACTATGAGACTTCCTGTTGTAAGATTCAACTTGGTACTGATAATCAGAGGATGACTGAACAAAGGTAGCTCTGTGGTTACAGGTATCAAGGAATCTTGTGTGATTATACATATCCATAGGAGACAACTTGTTAAAGAAGAAATTTTAAGATTATGTTTTCCTATAACAAATGTTTATCTTTTAATTAACAAATAATAAATACAGATGAACTGCATTCTTTACACCTGTATATGTGAATTTGTGAATGTCTTCTTGTTTTATTTTTTATATAGAATATACTTGATATATGTAAAGAACATACTCATAAAGATTTAATAGAGATTTGCATAGCAAACAAAACCATAGCATTTAGAGATGAAAGGGACCTTAGAGACCTCCTAGTTCAACCACCTCATTTTGCAAAGTTGAAGAAGCTAGGCAACAGAAAGTTGAAATGATTTGATCCAAGTCACACAAATATTACATAGAACCAGAGATTTTTTACTCTGATCTTATTCTAAATCTAGTTATCTTTCCACTATATCAAAATTAAAATGTAAATAGATTGGCTATTGATTTTTTTGGGGGGTGAAATAAACATCACCATTATGATGATGTTGATAATAATAGCTAAAATTTATGTAGCCAAATAAAATTTGCAAAGCTTTACAAATGTTATTAAATTTTTCCATTAAAGCAATCTGGGAAGGTAGATGCTATTATTGTCTCCATTTTACAAGTGAAGAAACTGAGGCAAACAGAGGTTAAATAACTTGCTCAGAGTCATAAAACTAGTAAGTTCATGAGGCCAGATTTAAACTCAGAACTTCCTGATTCCAGGTCCAGACTTCTGAAATCCATTGATACTAATTTTATCCATGATCTTCCTTCTTTTGGAATCTCCTCTTGTTTGAACTACATTGTAAATTATTCCTTTCTTTTGTTGTCACCTCCAGTAGTATATATGTCTGGTTGGACCTAGCTACTTCTTCCAAGTTCATTTTTCTCAAGTGTTCATTCCATTTCTTCATAGGCAACCAGTACTCACTTGGCATTTCCAACTTCATTGCCTGAGAATTAGTCATTATGGAAATAATGGGGAATGTGTTCTTTTTCATATCTAGGAAGCACTAGATAAATATTGTTGATAGATGGATGCATGGAAGGATTGATAGAGTACTGTTGGGGATGTGGGTGTTGGGTAACATATCAGCAGTCAGAGAGATTTTTAGAAGCAATCATTCTGTAGAAAACCAAGTCCTAGGATGTAGAAATTTGAGGACCTTTCCCAACCCTGTGCTCTAGATAGAATAAAAGTGCTAAAGTCTCATTTAAGTTTTGATGAATGTCTTGATCAAAAAATTGATAAAAACTACATTAGAGTAAATAGTCTTATAAATGTGTATTTTCCCAGCACAATTTGCCTCTGAGAATAATCTAAGGGAGAAGAAACAAAGAAATAAGGATGAAAGCCATAACTGGGGCAGGGTGATTGAAGCATGTCCTCTGAATGCTAAAACTAACAGAACCCTGACACTTGCAGTCCTATTTAGTTCAGTTTTTTTCAGACGTTTCCAACTCTATGTGATTCCATTTGGGCTTTTCTTAGGAAAGATACACTACTAGAGTGATTTGCCATATCCTCCAGTTCATTTTACAGATGAGGAAACTGAAGGAAATAGGATTAAATGACTTGCCCAGTGTCACACATGGGCTGTCTAAAGCCAGATTTGAGCTCTGAAAAAGACATATTTCTGATTCCAGGTCCTGTACTCTATCTGTTTCATCACCTAGCTGCACCAAAGTCCTTTAGCAGTGTAGAAAAAGACAAAATCAGTAAAACAGGAAACATCTTTCTCAAACAAGCTGTACCCCAGGGGAGTATTTTCACAGCACAGCCCATCACCACCCTGCTTCCCTTTTCCCACTCTGGGAAAGTAGTCTGGAAAGGCAACCACATCCTTATCTGAATTGAGAATGAAGGTATCAAGTGATAGCATTTGTACAACCCAGTAGAATTGTTTGTTGGCTCTGGGGGGTGGGGGGAGAGAGAAGGGAGGGAAAGAAAATGAAGCATGGAAACATGGAAAAAATATTTTAAAAATACAAATTAACTGAATTAAGAATGAATTTCTTGCTACCTCTATCACACTGGTTCATTTGGTAATTCTTGCCCCTGGAGCAAAAATTGCTAGTTACACCTCACTAAAGGAAGTTGCTCTGTAAGTGGAGCTCCTATAAGCTATTATGAATTATTTTACTTTAGACATATCCTTAGAATTAGGCCCTATCTAATTAATTCTCACAATTCAAGATTGATTAGATTATATTTGATTTCATTGAATCAATGTATGAATTCCAAAAAAAAAATGAGAATCTCAAAAGGAAAGCATCTCAGTTAACAAAGTTATTTTAAGAAGCTTAACAAGGACAAAAGAAATATGAAAAATCTGCTACTTCTCAACAGTAATTTAGAGCCAGTTTTGCTCCCTTTTCTTTCCCCCCTCCAAAGGAGATGCAGGAAGAACAAGAGAAAAGACCAGCATTCTTCCTTTCCCTCACTTCTCTAAAATGTTTTACTTTTTTAGGTATTGCATATCTTGTTTGTATAACTCTTTCAAGTCTAGAAAGGGAATTTGATTATAAATGGATCTAAGATAATAGATTTAGAGCTTGATGGGAATTCAGAGATCATTAAGACCAAAACCACATTTTATAGATAAAGAAGTTGGGTGTAGTAAAGTGGACTGCCCTAGGTCATGGACTGGAATTTGAACCAAGTACTTCTGATTTCCCAAACCACTGTTCTTCCCCCTTTACCACATAGCTTCTCTATTATTCCAAATGCCCTTGGAGTTAGAGATAATCCAAAGTAAGTAAACTCCAAACGATTTGGAAATGAATTGAC
Organism: Monodelphis domestica; assembly: GCF_027887165.1. NCBI lineage: Eukaryota > Metazoa > Chordata > Mammalia > Didelphimorphia > Didelphidae > Monodelphis > Monodelphis domestica. The sequence goes on from NC_077230.1 coordinate 161,375,988, forward strand.
TCCCAAATTTTAAAATTGTTTTTTTAAAAGATTTGTTTCTTTCTAATCTTATAGCTTTTAATCAAATATTATTATATATTTTCCCTTATATTACACATTTTCTAAGTATACACTCTCATTTGCAAAAACCATTGACTTACCATGTTATTCCTACTTGTATTATTGTTCTGATTTTGCTGGACTCACTGTGTAATAGTTCACACTAGTTGTCCTATGCTTCTTTTAGCTATGTATCTATCTGTCTGTCATTCTGTCTGCTTAGTGCTGGTTATTTATTTATTGAAGCTCCATAATGTTCCATGGCATTCAATATTATCATTCATACATTTGCCAACCAATAAGGCAGACTAACCTGTGGTCACATAGCTAATTCTGCATCAGAGTTAGAACACAAACCAAGGTCTTCCGAACTCCAAGGTTGGACTTCTACCTATTATGTTCTATTTCCTCTCTCAGCTGAGCAAAAAGAAATATTAGCTATTTAAATATTTAGCTTGTTATTAATTATTAATTATATCTAAATGATTCACACAAATTGGGTCTAAATTCAATTACATAGAAGTTGTTTTTGTTTTATTCATTTGCTTTCAAGATTATTTTTAGCTCAAGTTTGAAGTATTAACTGTTAAAATGAGCAAATTGACTTCTCCCCCTTCCTCTTTAGTCTTCCTCTGCTGAAAATACGGTTTAATCCAACCATAGTGGTAAAAGAAATGTTCCAATTGGCCAGTTTTCAGAAAGACCAACACAAATCAAATTGTTTTGCAATTTAATGTAATTGTTTTCACAAGATTCATTCTAATTCTAAAGAACAAATGAAAGCAATAGACTTGCAAATGATATTAAAAGTGGGACTTAAAAGGCCTCTGTAGTGCTGTTTGAGTTTAGTTCATTCTCAAAGAACAAATACTACTGAAGGAGGTTACCAAGTGTTTTGAATGTACAGAAGTCATCCATGACAGTAGGCTCAAATTCCCAAGTCTCTGTGTGCCAAAATAACTGGGAGGGCCAAATGGAATAAGCCTTCTACCATGACCCTGAAGGACAATGAAATTGGGATTTGTTTCAGCGGAGAGGGGAAAAAATATTAAGGATGTTGAATAGATACTGATCCTTATTTCCTGTATTATAGAATGATTACTTACTAATTATGGCATTTAAAAAGAACTCAAATGTTTTGGTACAAATGAGTATTGCTAGCTCTTAGGAGCTTGCATCATGCCCAGGGGAGTTAAACCCATGTGTATTTCCAGAGTCCTTGAGCAAAATTTCTTCCCACCAAAATTTCTTCCCTCCAAGTCCTGTAACCTTGGCACAGAGACACATCCTGAGGTTCTGAGGGAGTGGTTCAGAGAACATTTATGGAATTGTAGGATATGCTGATTGGGGTCATATCTAAATCATTTCCTTCTCCCTTGCCCTCATTAGTAATGAGCAAGGTACAACCCAATTAGGAGAATATGTGGATGAGGGCACAAATGCACACACCTCAAACAGGGCAAAGCTGGTCACAGCCTATAAATCATGGGAAGATGTACCAAATGGAGTAAAGATCCAGACAGAGACTTGTTCTCCCAGCCAAACAGGACCAGTAGGCAGCTGAATGAAGAAACCTTGTCCCAACTTCTGGTGAAGAACTCTTCCTATTTTCAGCTTATGAATTCCAAAATTCCAAATAATCATCACCCTTTCTCTTCCCCTTGTTTGGAAGGTGAGGGAGGGGAGGAGATAAATGGAAAGAAAGGGATGATTAGTAAAAAACCTAATTCCAAAGTATTATTCTTGATGACCTAGGTTGGTCAAGACCATGAAACTATTATAAGTGAATCAAACTTTAATATACCCAAAACAGAACACATCTTAAACATTATTTTATTTGGTCATTTCCAAACATTATTCACTGGAAACAAAGATCATTTTCTTTTCCTCCCTGCCCCCTCTCCCACCACCTTTCCCTCTCCCATAGCCGATGCACGATTCCACTGGTTATCACATGTGTTCTTGACTCAAACCCATTTCCCTGTTGTTGGTATTTGCATTAGAGTGTTCATTTAGAGTCTCTCCTCAGTCATATCCCCTCAACCCCTGTAGTCAAGCAGTTGCTTTTCATTGGTCAGAACACATCTTTAATGCCTCAAATTCTCCTTTTCTGAACTTTCCTATTTCTTTCATGGACACCACCATCCTACTGGTCACTCATGCTTCTGCTCCTTATCTACTCATCTACTTTCTCTCAAACCACATATCCAATCAATAGTCAAATCTCAATTATACCTTCTACATTTGTCCCTTTCTCTATGGTAGTTGTCTTTCTTACTCAGAGAGGACCAAAATGATATCACTGTTGGTGATGAATTTTGACTCGCACATAAATTAGATTTAAGTGAAACAGAGATGCACCACCCTCACTCTCCTCTTCCAGAGTCATTGAAGTTTAGTGCTGAGAAAAAAGTCAAGATGACTAGTGATGGTTCAGGTTGCACCTTGGCTTCTTCAATGTCTAATGAAGTTCTTATCCTTCTACGATACCCGCTTCCACCACCTTCATGGTCATTGGAACAAAATGTTCTTGTTTCCACCTTTCCACCAGGGGAAGTCTTCACACGTTTGGTGTAGACATCCCCCTAACTCACCAATGAGTTTGAAACCTGCTGGTTACCGTGAACCTGGCTTAGCCTCCCTGCTGACCCAATTTATTGGGGTGTAGCTTCTGTCCCTACTACAGCTTCTTTGAGCCATAGGTAAGAGCTGGGTGGCAGGTAGGCACCAGAGGAGGAAAGCAGCCCTAAAAGGGGTTTGGATAAGCCCTCACACCAGAGGGATTAGTCTTCCCTGAACACCCTGTACATCCCTCCCTTCTCTATAGTCACATAATCACCATCCTAGTTAGTCAGTCAGCTAACTAGCATTTATTAAGTACCTACTATGTGCCAGGCACTCATCACCCCCTGCCTATACCATTACACTAAACTCCTGACTGGGCTCCTTGCCTCCACATCTTCCCTTTTCCAATCCATCCTCAACCAAGCTGCTAAAGTATACCTCAAGTATAGTTCTAAACATGTCATTAATCCAACCCAAGCCCTTTGGTTGCATTTTACCTACAGAGCATAAGTTTATAACCTGGGCATAATGAACTGTGCATAGATTTCAGGAGGTCCATGAACTTATATGGGAAAAAATTCTATCTTTATTTACACTAACTTCTAACTTAAATTGAGCATTTCTTTCACTCATCTGTTGGGACAGGGTACCATGTCTAAAACTATTATTCTTAGGAGGGGTTCTGCCAAATGGTTCCAAGACATAAAGAAAAAGGCTAAAAACTCTAGCTCTAGAGATAAGGATTGGGCTAAGACCTGTCCAAAGTGAGGAAATGACCAAAATTTTCCTTAGAAGGTAGTTCTCTATTCAGTAAGCAACCCTGTTTCTCTATTACTTCTAGGATCAATTACCATTTCATCTTTAAAGCCCTTCACAGTCTGGGTAGCTAGGTACAGTGGATAGTGTGCTAGTCCTGGAGTTAAGAAAACCTGAGTTCAAATTTGGGCTCAGATATGTACTTACTAGCTATGTGACCCTGGACAGGTCATTTAATTCTGTTTACCTCAGTTTCTTCATCTAATTCACTAAACTTCTTATTGAACTTCTTGCCTCTACATTCTCTTCTTTCCAGGCCATCTTCCTTCAAGCTGCAAAAGTATAGTCCTAAATATGTCATTACTTCATTATAATTGAGTTAAGTCCAGTGGTTGCATTTTACTTATAGAGCATGGGTTTGTACCTAAGGGTCATGGACTGTGAAGAGATTTCAGGAGGTCCATGAACCTGTATGGGGGGAAATTACATCTTCATTTTTATTAACTTCTAACTTATATTTAGCATTTAATTATCTCTTGGTATCTCATCTGAGCTAGAGAAGGAAATAGCAAACTATTCCAGTATCTTTGCCAAGAAAACCTTACAGAGTCACTAAAACAGAGCCACAACTGAACAGCAACATAGTCTAACTCCATTTTACTGTCCAGACAAAACATGTATTACTCTCTTTTGTGAACTCCATCCAGTTATACTTTCCTTCCTACTGTTCTTCACATGTGACATTTCATTTTCAGTCTTCTTGCCTTTTCACAAAGTATTACTCCTTCCTAGAATCCACTATCTTCTTACCTGTTAGAATTGTTATGGGGAGGGTTAAAAGGAAGGGTTAAAGAAGCTATATATATATATATATATATATATATATATATATATATATATATATGTATATATATATATATATGTATGTATGTATGTATAGATATAGATAGATAAATATATATATATGTATGTATATATATATAAAATTTATTTAACTAAAAGGAGGAGGGAAGGGAAGGGAATCAGGGACTACCTTACTTCTAACTCCACCACAGATATTAAAACCTAAACTTTCTAAATTATCCTAAACTAACTAATTAAAAGAGTAATTAAAGTTAGAGAGGGATTTGTAGGGGCAAAAACAACAGGGGCCCAAAGAAATCTCATAACCAAGAGTCCTTCTTTGATCCAGACAGCAGTTTCAGGATGAAGAGTCCTCACAGGATTCAGGAGGGGATGAAGATTAACACACACACACTGTCCACCAGTGTGGGGTAATCTCTCACTCAGCCACTCCTTCAAAATGGTCCAATTTCCTGGCAGCTATAAAAATCAGCTTGTCTCTCCTCCAGAGTCCACCAACTCTCTCTCCAGCAACTGCCTCTGTGTCCAGTCCCAGTCCTAGAAGTTCTGAGTGGAATGTTGATCTACAGGGTTTCATGCTATCAGCTTGCTCTGTTATGCCCTGCTAGAAATCCCTTACTACAAAATCCAAAGCTTTCTTTCTACAGGGTTCAACTCAAATGCCATCTCCTATATAAGTCCTTTCTGTTCCTCTAGTTGCTGGTGCCATTCTCCTGAAATTAACTTGAATTATTTTCTGAACATATTTTGTATATGATTACATTTGTACATGTTATCTGTTCCACCCTCATCATAGACTATAAACTCCTTTAGGGCATGGCTTATTTCATTTTTATCTTTACATTCCTAATTCCTGACTAGTACTTGGTACATAATGGGTATTTAATAAATACTTGTTGATTGATTAGATCAAAAAATTCTTTTGAACATAATAAGCCCTGACTAAAGGGAAAAAAATAGATTGTCACTTTATTGATTTATTGTGTCTTTTAATGGGAGATGTTTAGGAGAAAAGGGATTGACTATCACTTCTTGAGGCAAAGTCAATTTGCATGTTTTGAAGAATAAGTTTGGAAAAAGAAAAAGTGCTTCCTTCCTTGACTCATACAAGAACAGGATTCCTGGGGTTTACTAAAAAGCCTGGGGAAACATGAAGAAATGTTAATTTTGTAGGATAATAACCCTGATCCACTTAACCTTGGTTGAGTTTATTTCATATTCTGACTGCTTTTAACCTTATGCATTATTTCTGTATAATTTAAGAATTTAGAGACAAGGACAAAACCAGACTCTCTCCTCAAGGATCTTACATTCATTAACAGGAGTACAGTGTGCAAACAGAAAGATATATGTGATCATTTCAAAAGAGAGAGTGCAACTAGGGGGCAACATGAAAGATGTCTTGAAGGAGGTGGCACATGGAATGACCCTAGAAGGAAATCAAAAATTCCAAGAGAGGGGAAGGCAAAGGAGAAGAGGGTTTTAAGACATGAGAGGCAGCCCCTATAAAGTCATAGAAAGTTTGAGAAACAGAAACTAGACCATATGTAACATGTAATGAAGGGAGTAATATTGGGGGAGAAAGGAAGCTATATCCTAGTTGTGAAAGGCTTTAAATTCCAGCTAGGGAATTTTTTATTTTTTCCTTTAAGTAAATAAGGAGATAATGTAAAAAATACATTACAATAATGAAGGCTCTTGAACAATGAAATAGGGAAAGAATGAATGGATACTCAAAACAAGGTCTCCAAAGAGATGGTGAAGGCAGAAAAAATGGAATGAGGTTGCAGAAAATCCTTGAACCAAAGAAGTGTCTCAGTACCCAAAAAGATCAAGGCTCAGGACTTAAACCCAGAATTGGAAAATCATGTAGTCTTCAACTACAAAAAGAAAAATCCCTATGTCAAAAGGGTCATGTTTTACTTGGAAAAATTTCTAATATGTTAGAGGTCAGCCTAATGCCAGAATATTGTTAGTTCATATTTGATGTAGGGATGAAATGAGGCATTCATAGGTCATTGAATAATTTTATTCAGATCGAGCATAACAAGGATATGAAATAAAAATAAAATAAAAACACAGTATCACTAAGCTTCTATAGAGTGCCCTCCTTTCCCTTTTTTCAATATGGAAATGTATTGCTTCAAGTAGAGCAAAATGGAGATTTGGATGGTCTTTTGGCATCTACCAAAGCTGAAGAACACCAACTCCACTTGATAGAATCTTTTATGTCCCTGGGGTTACTAGGAAGCCACAGCTAGAGGTCACCAGGAAGCTGTGTCAAATGAAGCACAGCCTGGACTTTGTCCTACCCTCAGGTCAATCAAATTCCGACTTTATTGCCTATAGGGAAACTCTAGTTTAACTCATGGGGTGGAGTGAGGGGAGGATAGGATGATAATGACAGTGATGGAAAATCCCTGGTAGATATAATCCTATCACCAAGGCAGCTGATCCCCTGATGATCAAAATCCATTGCCTATGACAGTTATCAATAAAGGATTTTGATTCCACTTCCCTTTGGAATGATAAAGTATTTAATGTAGTTGCAACCTCTAAATTATAAGGGTCAGTGTCCCCCCAAGACTGTCCTTGGTCATCCTTCCTTCTCAACCCTCACTTTTACTACTTCTATCCTTCCAGTCACCTGAGCTCAAAACTTTGGAGTCCTTTGTGACTGTCTTTCATCACCCCAGCCTGTATCAAGTAAGTTGCCAAGTTTAGTGAATCTATCATCCTATATTGTACTTCATTTTTCTTCCTTTTCCTCTCGCTCTGTTGCAGACAATTATCTTTTTCTTACCTAGATTATTTTAATAGATTCCTAATTTCCAAAACCACAGAAGCACCTCCTTCTCCAGCAGAGAGAGCTAGGACCGGTACCTCTTAGGACAATCAAAGGCAGGACATATACACCTGGAAGGGAAGGTGACAGTAGGAGCGGAGGGATTCCCTGAGAAACTCTCAGGATGTTCAGAAAATCCTCGAGTATAAATCTTGGAAGCCCAGGGGACTGTCAGCAGAAAGTGACTCCTACCATACCCAACATATAGGTACCACGTTGCTAAGATTAGATAGTTCAAGACCAGAATATATGAAGTCCCTAAGTCTCTGGTCTGATACATCTAAAAGGTCCCTGAAGATCAAGTATTCTGAATGGCAAAGATTGGAGAGGGGTGGCATTGTGAAGACAAGGACAGAAGGCAGAGGTCAAGAACTCATAGGGCCCAGGGAAAGATATTTGGTGCAAAGATTTCTCCCCTCTCTTCCATTTACCTTTTTTCCCTTCTAATTTTAACTGAATTAGATTTGAATGTGTGAAAAAAAAAAGCCTTTTCAATTTTATTTAATTGAAGTTATCCATTTCATTTTTGATGATCTTCTCTATTCTAAGTTCTAGTTCTTCTCCTACTCATAAACCTGGAAGGTAATATCTTCTTTATTCCTCTAATTTAATTATAAGGTTACATTTTATATTTCTTATGTATCCATTTGGAGTTTATTTTAGCATACAGTGTGACATGTTAGTCTATCCTTTATTTTTGCCAAGCTGCTTTTCTGTTTTTCCAGCATTATTTGTAAAATAGTGAGTCCTTACCTCAGTAACTGTAGTCCAGTGAATTATCTAAAACTAGGATATTGTTGTTGTACATGTAATCTGTTCCGCCAATAAACTAGTCTATTTTTTAAGTGGCACTAGATTTAAAAAATAATTATTGCCTTGTAATTTAGTTCAAGATCCAGTACCAATAGACTTCCTCCTTGCCAATTTGTTTAGTATTCTAGAGATTCCTGACTTTTTGTCCTGCTTATTTGAATTGTGTTATTATTTTTCAAATTATACAAAATAATGCTTAAGTAGTTTGTTTGGTATGACTATGACAAAGTAGGCTAATTTAGTTGGTATTATCATTCTTATTACTGAATTGACTTAATCATGAGCAATTAATATTTCTGTAATTATTTACTTTGATTTTTATTTCTGCAAATAGTTTGTTTTAGTAGAATTAAGAATTATTGGAGGCATCTCTACATATTTTATACCATTTGTAGTTATTTGGGCTAGAATTTATTTTCTTAGCAATTCCTCCTGGATTTTGTAGGCAATACACAGAAATACTGATGATTTATGTGAATTTATTTTAAATTATTCAATTTTGTGAAATTTATTGTTTGAGTTAATTATTCCTTGATTCTTAAGGGTTTTCTAATTAAGTTATAGCTAGGGAAAAAAACCCTAATAATCTTGTTTTTTCTTTTCCTATTTACATGACTTCTTTTTTATTTCTTATTATTATATCCATCATTTTAAAGACTATGTTAAATAGCAACAATGTTAGTGGGCATTCTTGCTTTACCATTACATATGATGTTTGATTTTGTGCACATATATATATATATATATATATATATATGTATATATATGTATGCAAAATCTGCTCTATTAAGGAAAGGGTCATATGTTCCTATGCTTACTAGTTGCTGTTGTATATTTTTTTAAACAGAAATAGGTGTTGAATTTTGTAGAAAGTCATTCCACTGCCTATTGATTAAATCATATGGTTTTAATTATTTGCTACTAGCATTATATTCTATTGTCCTTATAGTTAATGAACCAATCCTGAATTTCTGGTAAAAATAAAATCTTATGATACTGTATAATCGTCCAAATATGTTTTTGTAGATTATTTGCTAATATTTACTTTAGATTTTTGTGTCAGTGTTCATTAGGTATATTGTTCTATACTTTCTCTGCTTTCTCTTTCATTGGTTTAGGCATCAAGCCTATATTTGTAGCAAAGAATGGTCTTGGAATGAAGTCTTTTTTTCCTCTTTTTGCAGATTGGAATTAATTGTTCTTTAAATGTTTGATACAATTCACTTGTAAATCTATCTGAGCCTGGATTTTTTTCCTTTGGAAGTTCATTTATGGCTTGTTCAATTTTTTTTCTTAAAAAGAGCTTACTTAAATGATTATTACTTCTTAAAAGGAAAAGAACTTACCTGTTCCAAGATATTTATAGCAACTCTCTTTGTGGTAGCAAAGAACCAGAAATTGAGGGGATGTCCATCAATTGGGGAATGGCTGGACAAATTGTGTTATATGATTGTGATGGAATATTCCTGTGCCATAAGAAATGATGAGCAGATTAATTTTCTTAAAATTGAAATGATCTACTATCAAGTAATAAAGAATGAAACAGGTAAAACCAAGGGAGTATTATATTCATATATAAAATTAATATTTGAAGAATAACTTGTGAATGTCCATCTCCAGAAAATGAATTGAAAAATACAAATATAAAAGATATAATCTACATATATATCTTTTTGTCAGGTGATATCTTCTATGGTATCTATGGTGTGATAGGGAAGGAAAGGGCTGGGATACCTGGAAATAAATTCTATTAAAAATAAAAATTTAAAAACTTTAAACTGTCTATTACTATTTTTTATAATCTGGGCATTTTATATTTTTGCAAGCACTTTAAGTTAAATGACTTAAATAATCAATTTTGTTGGCATATAATTTGGAAAAATATTTCTGATTTTCTTTATTTCCTTTTCAATTTTCATGAATTCTTTTTTATTTTTGATATGAACAATTAAAATTTTGTCATCTTTTAAAATTAAAATAGCTGTGTTTATATATTTTATTAGTTTTTTTCAAAAAATAACTTCTAGATCTATCATTTCAATGAGATTTTTAGCAACAATTTTATTGTTTCCATAATTTTCATAATTTCTACTTTGTTGTTTAGTTTTGTTTTTTGTTTTACTTTTTTCTATTCAATTTTTTTCATTGTATGCCACATTCATTGATTTGTTCTTTCTCTCTTTTACTAATGAAAGATTTAACTATACAAACTTTCCCCATAGAACTTCTTTAGCTATAACCTATAAGCTTTGGCTTATTACTTCATTATTGTCATTTTTGATGAAATTGTTTTTATATATTATTTCTATATTTTTTCTTTAGAATTTGTTTAGATTCTAACTTTTAACAATTCTTTCTTAAAGTGCCCCTTTTGGGATAAAATTTTCATTACACTGTGATAAGGACATTATATGTTCATTATTTCAGCTTTTCTACAGTTTTATGAAGCCTTTATGCAACCTGTCTTCTTATATTTTTTCTTACCTTTAGTCCCTCTTCATTCTTTACACAAATGGAGAAGATGATAAAAGAGGGATTCTTGCCTGATGAATGATCTAGAAATTAAATGACCTATTTTCATTCTTTAGCATTTTTCTCTTATTTTTGCCTTATGCTCAACCCCAGAGTTTCACTCCATTTTTTTCTGTTTGATCACTCATTCACATTCCTCTCTTTGACATTCTAGTTTATTTTGTTTATGATTACTCTCTTATCTATCCTGTTTTCCCTCTTAGCGCCCTATCTAGCCTCTCCTTGTCCCTGTCCTCTCCTATTTTTCTTTGAGTTTAATGTATTTCTATATCAAGGTGTGTGTGTGTGTGTGTGTGTGTGTGTGTGTGTGTGTGAGAGAGAGAGAGAGAGAGAGAGAGAGAGAGAGAGAAAGAGAGAGAGAGAGAGGGGAAGAGAGACAGAGACACAGAGACAGAGAAATTTTCTGATTTATCTGGTTCAGATAAAATTGAGGTTCATGAGATCTTTTCCTCTCATTTCCCCCTCTGATTAAACTCTTTTAAAATAATATTTTTTCTTTTTATTAATTAAGTCCATTTATTTATTTATTTATTTATTTATTTTTCCATGGTTACATGATTCATGTTCTTTCCCTCCCCTCCTCCAACCCCCCTCCAGTAGCCAACAAACAATTCAACTGGGTTTTACATGTGTCCTTCATCAAAACCTATTTATATATTATTGATATTTGTACTAGAGTGATTGTTTAGAGTCTATATCCCTGATCATATCCCCATCGAACCATGTGATCGATCACATGTTTTTCTTCTGTGTTTCTATTCCCACGGTTCTTTCTCTGGATGTAGATAGTGTTCTTTCTCATAACTCCCTCAGGATTGTCCTGGATCATGCATTGCTGCTAGTAGAAAAGTCCATTATATTCGATTGTGCCACAGTGTATCAGTCCCTGTGTACAATGTTCTCCTGGTTCTGCTCCTTTCACTCTGCATCAATTCCTGGAGGCTGTTCCAGTTCACATGGAATTCCTCCAGTTCATTATTCCTTTTAGCACAATAGTATTTCATCACCAACAGATGCTAAAATTTGTTCAGTCATTCCCCAGTCGAAGGACAACCCTTCATTTTCCAATTTGTTTTTTGCCACTGCAAAGAGTGTGGCTGTAAATATAAAGTCATACACTTGTAATGTGTAATAATGATTTATTTCTCTTTCTTCCCCATATAGTTCCCTGTCTCCTTCTTTTTCTTGTTCCTTTCCTGAAACCATTAGAAGAGAATCTGGGGTAGTATGAGCTGACAAATTGTGAAGTAAACAGAACCAGGAGAATTTATTTATACAACATATAAATAACATAAAAACATAAAATATAAATACAAAATATAAATAAAAATAGAATGTCATTTATACAATGACAGCAACATTGTTAAAAGAAAGGAAGAAAGAAAGAAGGAAAGAAAAAAGAAAGAAAAAGAGAGGAAGGAAAGAAGAAAGGAAGGAAGAAAAACAAACTTGGAAAAACTTACGAACCAATCAATCATATACCTTCAGGGGATCTTCAATGAAGTAAAACACTCTCAGAAACAGGCTTCCTAGTGTCTTCCACAGGAAGAGCTGCTGAAGCACTCTGATCATTCACCAGACCCCCTATTACATATACAATTCTCTTTTTGTGTCCTACTATATGTATGGAAATGTCCATTTTTTTGTGCTCAAGTTCAGAATTTGAAAAAAAATGATAATATGATTAATTTTTAAAACCCTATAGAGAGGGGTGGATTGAGTGTTTACCCAATTCATTGCTGTGATATCCTTATTGAATATCTATTTCTATGCTATGGTTAAAATAACTTTTTATTAACTACAGAATGATTTATCAGTGTTTCATTTCAGTCCAACACTGAATATAAATTGACAGCTGTAATTCAAGCCCACCCATTACAAATGCCATTGGAAGGAGAGATGACAGTAGAAGGTGGAAAGGTGAGTGTGTAATTGCTGTGCTCCAAGAAAAGGCTCTGGTACATATGAGGTCCCCTCAAATAGGGAATAGATTATTAGAAATCCATAGGTTTTGACATTGACAGCAGAGAGCAGAGCAGCAGTCTGGCTCTGAAACATGATGGCTTATGGCTGGCATCCAGCACTTAGCTGGCTCTTTGTGCCTGGCACATAGGAGGTGTTAATAAATGCTGGATGATTGACCGATAGGTGACACAAGGACTACCAGCAGTACATGGAAACCCATAGGCCATTATTACAAAGTACATATCAGGGAGCAAAATTAAAGAGGAACAAAGCACCAAGTCTAAGTGACCAGGAAAGGACACAAAGGAGAAAACTAGCAGTCAGGGAACATGATGGTATCACAGTGGAAAATAAATTATTACAGTTAAAAGTGTGCTAGATTTGGAATCAGAGGAACTGAGGTCAAGTCCAGACTCTGCTACTTATTACTTGTATGATCTTGGATAAGTCACAACCTTTTTGGTGCCTTAGTTCCTTCATTTGTAAAACCGTGGATGTGAGGCTACACCTAGAGTAGAAGATTCACAATCCTTCCTTCTCTAACTCTTAGCTCCTATGGAATAGTGGGAAAGCAGAACAGTAGAATATATAAAGAGCTAGCCTTAGAGGCAGGAACATCTGAAGTCTCAAGTTCCACCTCATACACATACACTCTAGTAGATTCTCTTAATCTCTTAGTGTTCTAGGAACCAGAGCTAGCTCTGATGCTCAGGGGAGCCCATTGTTAAATTTTCAGCACGAGCATTTACATCTCTGAAACAGACAAAAGCTACAGATCAGGGCTTGGTTTATTATTTTGTTGATTGTATTTAAGAAAGTGATGGAGAAAATATTAATAATGAAAATCAAACTTAAAGTGTTGCATTTGTAATTTTTTTAGAGAGCTCATTACTAAACGTTTACCAGGATACTCCTGCAGGTAAATGTTAAGACTGGAAATTATCAAGGTGTCCATCTGTATTGGTAGAGGAAATTTGATCATTTGGATTCCATATACCAGTAAAATCATAGGTCCTGAATCTCTGTCCCTATGTAGTAGTAAATAAACTGTAGGTTCCTTGAGGGCAAGGAGTCTTTCATTTTCATCTTGGAATATTTGTTGCTTTGTACTGGGCTTTGAACGAAGCAAATGCTTAATAAATGTTTATTGAACTGGACTGAATTGAACAGGTATTCTCTAGGTGATTCATTGCTTGTCTATAGGTTGGTGACCACATCTTCTTTAGTTTCTTCAAGAGGGCTGGGACCTGAAAAATAAAGGACTTGGTCATTTCCAGCCTTTGGTTCAATCTAATTCGGCTCCATTCACATATAGGCTCACTAGTCATCTGGGTAATCAAGAAACATTTCTTAAGCCCTCATGTACAAGGTACTGGGCTAATCAGAGCAATAGTGATTAGTGTGTGTCTAAAAAAAAGATAGCAAGATTGTATTATAAGGGGAGGTTAATTTGTATTAGAGGAGTTAAGACTTTCAGTATAGAGAGGGGGAAAGAGTGAAGACCCTCCCTTCTCAAAGTGGGATTCAGGGCAGACAGCTGATGTTTAGGGTTGGCTCAGAGAGAGCAGAGGGGGTTTGAAGATTTTCTCCCTTCTTCCTTCCCTCCTTAGCTAAGGTTGCTCTCCCAGATTTGCTCTTGTCCCTCTTGTCCCCCCTCCACTACTCAAGACCAAAGGGTCTCCCCTTGATCTGTTCACTCACACTTGTTCACGGCTTGGGAAACAGATAAATTTTTAATGTCAACTTAACTCAACAAGGATAATACAAAGGAAAAATAATCAAGGAAAGAACAGGAAAGTGGGGAAAAGGGGTCCCTTTCTAAAGAGTCTATCTAAAACCCTTTCCCCTCACTCCTTGAGTTTGGGGGAAAATCAGGCCTTGGCAGCCTGAGCCCCCAAAGAGAAAGTCAGATTGACTCACCCTGGGTTTGGCCCGTTGGCCACAGTTCAGACTCAGGGCAACAGGAGCTGAAGTAAAGTCAGACAGAGATTTAAAATGTCTTTCTCAGGTTTCTTCTTCAATAGTCTTTTCAATTGGGAAATGTTGGGTGAGGGTGGGAAGATTTCCAGTCACCAGCAGGAAAAGTGGGTAACCCTCAGGAGAAAGTTTTTTTCCACCTTCTCTTTTCAGCTTCTTAAGTCTGAGAGACCAACTCCTCTACCAGCCAGAGTCTTCTCCTTCTCAAGATACCAATCCCTTCGGGCCCCTCCCCCATTAAGGTGATCAGTTTCACACACTCTTCAGCCTGGCACTTTTTCACAGATATAACCTATTAAAATTAAGCATTGATAGAATAAAATACCTAGGAATATATCTTCTAAAACAAATCCAGAAATTATAGGAACATAATTATAAAACATTATAAAATAATTTTTAATATAAAGTCAGATAACTGGATAATTGGAGAAATAATAGAGCCAATATAGTTAAAATCCTGCCTAAACTGATCTACTTATTCAATACTGTCCCAATTAAATTACTAAAAAATTATTTTCTTACATTAGAAAAACAAAACAAATTCATTTGGAAAAACAAAGGGTCAAGAATATCAAGGGGAATGATAAAAAAAATGTTAAGGAAGGAGGTCTAACAGTACCAGATTTCAAACTATTATTATAAAGCAGGAATTTTCAAAACTATCTGGTACTGGTTAAGAAATAGAAAAGAAGTTCAATGGAACCAAATAGACATACAACAAACAGTTGTAAAAGATGATAGTAGCTTTGTATTTGACAAAGGTAAAATTCCAAGTTTTTGGAATTAGACTGCCCTATTTGGTAAAAAAAAATTGTCGAGAAAATCAGAAAGCAGTTTGGCAAAAACTACACATAGAACAATATTTTATACCATTTACCAAAATAAGATCAAAATCAATATGTGACCTAGATATAAAAAGATATAAACAAATCAGAAGAACAGGGAACATATTACCTATCAGATAGAGATCTCATATATAAAATATAAAGAGAACTTTGTCAAATATAACAAAATATGAGCCATTCCCCACCTGATAAATGGTCAAAAGGTATGAACAGATAGTTTTTGGATGAAGAAATCAAAGTTGCAAACATATATATAACATACAAAGAAAAATGTTCTAAATCATTATTTGTTAGAGAAATGCAAATCCAAACAACTCTGAGGTATTATCTCACACCTATAAGATTGGCTAAAATGATAAAAGGTAAAAATAACAAATATTAGAGGGGATATGGAAAAATAGGAACTCTAATACAGTATTGGTAAAATTGTGAACTGATCCAGTCATTTTGGAGATCAATCTGGAATTATACTCCAAATATTGTAAAACTGTGTGTATCTTTTTATTCCATAATACCACTATTGTGTTTATTTCCTTAGGTGATCAAGGAAAAGAAGATGTATTTTCTAATATATTTAGAGCTGTTCCTTTTGTGATGGCGAAGAATTGGAACCTGAAGAGATGTCCATCGATTAGGAAATATCTGAATAAGTTGAGGTACATGATTACAATAGAATACTATTGTGCCATTAAAAATGACAAATAAGGTGATCACAAAAAAATCTGTAAAGATATATATGAAATAATGCAAATAAATCGAGCTGAACCTGGAGAATATTGTATACAGTAAGAACAATAATGTATGATGATGAACTATAAATGACAGTCATTATCAACAATTCTAGGATCCAGGGCAACTCCAAGGGACACATGACAAAAAAAGACTACCACCATCATAAAAGAAATGGAATCTAAATGCAGATTGAAACATATCATTCTTTATTTTATTTCCACCATGAATTTGTGTCTTGTTCCACAACATGATGACCAGGGAAATGTGTGTTATATGATAACGTATGTACAATCTGTATCATCTTACCTGTCTTCTTGGGGAGGAGGAAAGGATGGGGGAAAAGAATGAGACAGATTTTTGGACATGACTAATGTGAGAATTTGCTTCTTTTGGACAAGCATATTTATTATTTTTATGACAAATCATATTCATCATATTATTGTTACATATTATATTATTACATATATTCTTAAATGGGAAAGATACAAAAGAACACCATTAATAAGAATTGACAGATTACTATGATTTGTATCTTTTGTGATTTAAGAGATTAAAAAATAGGGAGCTAGGGAAAGTCAGAATCACAACATTTAGTCTTAGAATGGATCTCAGTGGCCATCTAGTTTAACTACATTTTAAAAAAATTATTTCCTTCTACAGAACATCAGAGAAGTGGTCATCTACCCTTTAGTTGTTGTCCTTCAGTGAAGAACATACTCTATGCTGACACTCCACCCCTATCAGCCTATCCTTCTTTTGCTTAGCACAAAATGTCAGCAAGTTTTGTTTGACATCAAACCTTTATTTACCTTTTGTGCAATTTTTTTACTTAAAATTTTTTTTAAATTTGCTTTTCTTCTACTCATTGCTCCGAATTCTGAGTCTTGAGATTAAATGGAACCCAGTCTAATCATTCTTACAAAGACACAATTATATCCTCCTGAGCTACCTCTTCCCCAAACTAAAAATCTCCTATTCCTTCAACCCTTCCCTTCTAAGTATTGATTCCAGTGCATAAAAGAGGTAAGGGCTAGGCATCTGAGATCAAATTTGAACTCAGGTCCTCCTGACTCCAGGCCTGGGGCTCTATCCACCATGATATCTAGATGCCTCTAAAATCTCCTGTTCTTTCCCCATTCCTGTGTTCTCTGGATCTCTCCAACAGTATTACAAACTGGATTGCTTCTATTTTATCACTTCTATTCATGCCCTTGAGCTGCAATGTTAAACTTTATTCAAAGCATTTGGAATTGTAGCACACATTGTTTAAGCAAAACAAATGTTGTTATATTTAAGATAGAGCCCATGATATGGAATTGCTTTCGTGGTACAGTGAATTGTTAAGGCCTAACAAACTTGGCAGGGCTCCTCTAAGCACCCTTAGAGCAGAGAAAACTGTTGGACCAATAAAGGTCACCTTTCACTGCATATCTGCTTCCATTTAGATCTATTCCATTTCTTACCAGGCCTACTTAAATAATGATTTACCTATTTGGTGAAACATATCAGTATACAATCGAATGTTCTGGTTTGACTGCAAATGACTCTGAGGGAATATAGGAAGGAGTATTATATATAATAGAATGCATTTCTACCAATTGTTTATTTCTTGAAACTTCAGTGACTGATGTTAAATGCAAATGCCAGGATTCCCCCAATTGCTTTTATTTTCAGCTGCTGCATAAGTTTTAAAGGTCAGTCAACAGAAATAGAAAAGACCCGTTAAAATCAAAACTAATTTTTTTCATTTAACAGCTATTGATCACATCTCCAGCTAACTGTTTAAGTTTCTCCTTACTGTAGCCTCCCACCAAAGCATTAATGCCTAGAAAAAGAGTTAGAAATGGATATATAAATAGAAGAGGGTAACTTGGGAAGCATTAACAGACGATTTATATTTCATTTTTCCTCTTTACATCTACTAGAAAATGAGCTGAAGAGTCTTTATATGATGGTGCTTATTCCTCTGGGCAAGTTTTATTCCCAAATCACTCAAAATGATGCAGAAGATTGCTTAAGGAACAAGGCACATTGCCCCATATTCTCAGTAGTTAGTCACTTGGCACCTTCATGATTCTAGGTTCTCTGAGTCTGAAACATAGAGAAAACCAATTGATAAGGTCTCCTTATAGTTGTAGGTTGTATGAATCTTTTCAAGGTTGAATTAGTCCATAGAGCAATTGGACATTTATTAGTGATCTGAAGGTCACTTGCATTTTCTCTACTTTTCCTGAAGGCAGGAGGAGAAGGGTGTGTCTATACCTTGAAGACTTAGAATGGATGGGGAAGGGGGAATTGAGTAGCAATGGTTTCCAGGGTTAGTTGAAGGAAGGGAATTTTGAGATAAGCTCTGGGAAAGGATTCTGGGTAGGAAAGGAATTGTGGGAGTCTAAAACTGAAAATAACTGAACTTACTTGCTTCTTGGATTTCATCTGAGCTGGAAGTAGGTTTTGTCTCTCTGCCTACATTTCCATCAAGCTGAAGGAGGGTTTTTGCTCTAAGAGATTCTCCCTGGATAGTCAAGATTTGGTGGAGAAATCTTTGATATCTAGGTAGAGGATTTATTTGGAGAAAATCAATTTTCCCTGAGTCCAAAAATCATCTGCTAGTAATCAAGCTGCCAGAATTCCTCTTGGGCTAAAATAATCCAAAGTTTTCCATCTATAACTTTGGGTTATTTTGAACAGTAGCCAAACCCAGGGTTTTCCCCTTTCTTTATTAATTACTGGTGGGAAGATTAGGATAAGTCAGCTTGGGAAAAGGTTGTAGGTAAGACAGGGAGCTGTAGGCAGGGCCCAGAGAAGAAACAGAAGGCTCCCCTTAAGCAGGGGACTTAGGAGTTGGGTGGAGGTAGTTTGAAAAGTGTTAGGGTCATACCTACCAGTTTCCCTTATTCCTTTTATTAAAATAAACTTTGTTTCCATAAGCCAAGGGTTTGGTGCTTAATTGGCCCTGGGGAGTTCCTAGGTGGGTTGTAACATCTAACATCCCTCTAGGACAGTTCCTCATTACAGCCTGATATTTAGAAAATTTCCTTGGCTTTGTTTGGTGAGGCAATTTGTCTTTTGAGACTGAACTCATGACTACAGTAAAACTAAATAGTTGAAACTGGAGGATTCAACATCTTTATTCTTTTACTTAAAACATTCTAAATTTCCATGATTGTCATACACCATTTCATATAAGTAGATACCAATTATTTGACTATGGCTTATGACTAGATTGTACTGGTAATAATTTCATAACTAGTTCTCTGAAAAAACATATACACTTTAAAATTTAATCAGCATTATTACCCTTTTTTTCTACATGTTTTGAAATCTATATAATCAAAGAACAATAAATCAAGCCTTGATTTGTAGCATTTACCAATTTTTGAGATGGAAATGCTCAGACCGAAAACTTGTCAATTGGCTTTTGAAAACCAGTCGGAAGGAGCTGGCTCCAACACAGCCTTGCTTATGAACTACTGAAAGGTAATGTAAGATCACATATTTAGAGCTAGGAGAGACCTCAGAAGTCAACTAGTTCAACTCCCATAATTTTCCAGATAAAAAAATTTGAGGCCCAGAGAGATTTAACTTCTCCAAAATCACACAGTTAATAAGTACAGAATTGTAATTTGTACCCAACTCCACATCCAATGCTTTCCATGTAGTGTCATATAAAACTTACCATTATCTTTTATTCCATTCCAGTGAATTTCCTTCTCTGCCCATCCTCTAGTCCTTCTATTCTCCATGTATGATTCTCTTCTATAAATAAGCAGAGTAGATCTCATCTCATCTTCCTTTTGCTCCCGCTGAAAAGAAAAGTAGCGACTAAGTGGAGAAAAAGTAAACACTTTTCCATCTCCTTGATGGAGTTAAAGCCAGGCATCCCAGATAGTACATAGTTACAAGAAGTTAATGCTAGGTGTTTAATTGAAAATGTATTGATTTTAGCTAGTAAATAGCCTTTAATTGAGCTGAAACTTGGTGTAAATACTCAGCAAGGTAATTAGCTAATGAGGCAAATAAGTGCTGGTGAGCACAACAACCTGGTAACTCAGGAACTTACAAAAAAGTGCTAAGGACTCTGTCTCTCTTATGCCTAGCTTTCTTATGATGGAAACAGACTAAAGCTACATATGTAAACAATGTAGATTAAACTAAACTAAACGGGCTTGTAAACATTTTTCAAAGAAAAACATGCTGTAAATGCATCTTGGAACCAGATAAGTCAATGATCAATCCTATCCCCATTTTTAAAGGGCTGGTTCTAACTGGTTTAGCCACTAGGAATTTATTCAGTGTCCTAAAGGAAATCTTAACTAATTTGCAGATTTTAAAAAAAGGCATCTTTTGTTTCCAGAGAAACTGACATGTAACTTCAATGTTATTTCAGTCACTTAGCCCCAAATGTCTAGCCCATGTCCTTTTTCTGACTTAGAACTGATACTCAGACAGAAGGAAAGGGTTTAAAGAAAAACAAAAAAAACCGAGTACTTATTAAGTTCTTACTATGTGCCAGGCACTTGGCTAAGGACTTGGGTGACAAGTAAGGTAGAACTGTCCTTGCTTTCAAAGAGAATTCATTCTAATAGATGAAACAACATGTGGGGAAGGGAGAGTGAGCAAAGGAAAGAGTCTGAAAAAAATGAAGGCAACCCTACTAATTTTGGGACCCAGGCCAAATGCTACAAACTGTGCTTGGGAGAAGGGATACTTGATGACACTGTGCTTTGGGGAGAGGATTAGACACTTCAAAACCAATTCCAGGTTGTTGCTGGCAAAGTCATGGCCTGGAAGAGAAAGAAGGGAGGAGGGGAAGGTAGGGATGAACCCTAATTTAGGCCACTCTTGGATAGCTTCCTATTTTAATCAATTATTCTTGCTCCCAGATTCTAAAATCTGTGGATGTTGAAGGACAAGTGTTGTCAGCATCCTCTAAATTCAGTGTCCTGGGGCAAAGCTCAGGTCACTCCACTCTATTATGTCTCAGGTCATATGTCACTTGGGAAATGGAAAAGTAAGAATAGAGAGAGAGAGCACACTTAAAGAGATAGACACATTTCACTCCTTATATTCTACTTTGGAAGTAGATTTGGAAGTGGAAGAAGAATGGATTTAAGGGGCAGAAGATACTGTTGCTTGGGTTTTGGGGAATTAGTCTTCACAAAGCTATGGTTTAAAAAGTTTTGAACTTGAATGATATCCTGTTTCAGCCTCCAACTGGCAGGACTTGATCCCAAATCAGAAAATGATTGCAGAGGTTTTGATTACGTTAGGGTCCAATCCAAGAGTTCTTAACTTGGAGTTGCTAGCCTTGTTTAGGAATGTTTTGTTAATTCTATTTCAATATAATCAATTGGCCTCTTTTGTAATTCTGTGTATTTAATTTTATGCATTCAAAAACATTCTGAGAAAAGTTCCATAAGCTTCACCAGACTATCAGAGATGTTCATGACACACAGAAATGGTTAAGAAGCCCAGATCTTAAAAGGATTCTTGAGGCTATGCCATCTTTTGCAAACCTTAGGAAAATATTACAAAATCTGGCTAATTGTTTTGGAATTTGGGGTCACTCAAGCAGCAAATATGGATTTTTTTGTTGTTATGTTTTTTTTGTATTTGTCTGAATAATCTGTATTTCAATATGACTCACTGAACCCATTTTGCCACTCCACCCTTGACATTGGCCATATAAACAAGGGAGAAGGATGTAGTACCTTTGATCAGATACCATTAAATCCAGAGGCAGAATCCAGGTCCATTAAACCTGATATAAAGCATAGAGTACCAGGCGTCATGAAAACCAAATTTCTAATCTTGTTTCCACTGCTGATTATCAGTGTAACCTTGCCTAAGTCAATGGCTTTCTCTATTCTTTTACATTTATTCACCTACTTGTAAAGGGTTTCCTTTTTTCTTTTTTTGGGGGGGGGGCAGCTAGAAGAGGGGGAGGAAGGACAGTAAAAACAGCTACTTGTTACTTACCTTTCTAGAATATTAAGAAGGTAATTAAAAAGCATATATAGTGAGCACCTGTAGCTTCTTAGAAAAAAGATCCTTTATAATTCAAGGTGTGGTTATTAGTAGTAATTACTATATAATAACAACCCCTGGGTCATTAAAGTACTAAAATAAGTCCTGGTGATGTTATAATACACCTGGGGCGATCATTTGAACCCACTCAGTCTCTTTAGCTTCCCGGAAAAAAAGGCTTTTATTACTCTGGTGCAGTTGTATTATTTAACCACCCTGAAAGCCATAGAGAGTTATAAAAATCTCTCTCTGTTCTTCAGCTAGAGCAACTAGGTGGTGAAATGGATGGAATGCCTGGCCTGAACCCAGGAAGACATTTTCCCAAGTTCAAATCTGGCCTCTAACATTACTAGCTGAATGTCTGTGAGCAAGTCACTTATTTGTTTTCCTTAGTTTCCTTGTCTGTAAAATAAGCTGGAATAGAAAATGATAAACCACTCCAGAATCTTTGCCAAGAAAATCTCAAATAAGGTCAAGAGGAGTTGGACTTGACTGAAACCAAAGGACAACAAAAAAATCTTCAACTCCACACCCTACTGGATGGGTGCGGGAACAATGCAAACTAAAACAAAAAACCAAAAACCTTATAAACTCCAGGCAAATGCTCTTTGTGGTAGCAAAAAATTGGAATATGAGGGGATGCCTTTCAATTGGGGAATGGCTAAACAAATTGTGGTATCCGCTGGTGATGGAAATACTATTGTGCTGAAAGGAATAATGAACTGGAGGAATTCCATGTGAACTAGAAGGACTTCCAGGAATTGATGCAGAGTGAAAGAAGCAGAACCAGGAGAACACTGTATACGGAGACTGATACATTATGGCACAATTGAATGTAATAGACTTCTCTACTAGCAGCAATGCAATAATCCAGAACAATCCTGAGGGAGTTATGAGAAAGAACACTATCCACATCCAGAGAAAGAACTGTGGGAGCAGAAACACAGAAGAAAAACAACTGCTTGATCACATGGGTCAATGGGGATATGACTAGGGATGTAGACTCTAACTGATCACCCCAGTGCAAATATCAATAATATGGAAATAGATCTTGATCAACGACACATATAAAACCTAGTGGAATTGCTCGTTAGCTATGGAAGGGGGGTGGGAGGAGGGGAGGGAAAGAACATGAATCATGTAACCATGGAAAAATGTTCTTAATCAATAAAATAAAATAAAAAACTCTAGACAAAAGTAAGGTAGGCCCATTTATATTCCCAGAAGAAATATAAAATCTTATCTTATTTAGAAGGCAAGTGAGCCAGAGCTTCTTTACTCTCTCTCTTACTCTCTTTGTCTTTCTGTCTCTCTGTCTCTTTCCTTTTCTCTCTCTCTCTCTCATGCTGTCTCTTTCACTTTCTCTCTCTCCCCTTCTCTCTCACTTTCTCACTCTCTCTTTTTCTCTCACTTTCTCTCTGTCATTGTCTCTTTCTCTTACTGTCACTTTTTCTCTCTCACACTTTCTCCCCTCCCTTCTCTCTCATTCTATCTCTCTTACTGTCTTTCTCTCACTTTCTGCCTGTCTCTCACTCATTCTTTCTCTCACTCTCTCTTTCTATCTTTCTTCCTCTCATTTTCTTACTTTCTGTCTCTTTTTCTCTCTCTCTCTCTCACTGTCTTTTTCTTACTTTCTCTTCCTCTCACTTTCTGCCTCTCATTCTGTCTTTTATTTACTCACTTTGTCTTTCACTGACTCTTTTTCACTATCTTTCTCTGACTTTCTCATTGTCTCTCCTCTCACTTTCTGTCTCACTGTCTCTTTCTCTGTTTTCTCTTATTCGGTCTCTGTCTCTCTGTCTCTGTCTTTGTCTCTGTCTCTCTGTCTCTGTCTGTCTGTCTCTCTTTGTCTCTCTCTTTCTCTCTCACACACACACAGTGAGTTTGGAGAGAATGCTGTTTTTACATTGCATCACTAAGGTCAGAGGTGGCCATTCAGAATTTAGGTCAAAGGTACCTGCCTAGTCTCAGGGGTAGTTTCTGACTTTGATCCTGTCCTCAATGGCTTAAAGGGTGGGAGGGAGGAGAGGTGATGTGACAAGGTGAAAGTTGTGTTTAATACCCTTTTGGGGATTAGGGGAGGAAGGGTCAGGGAGTATGAGATATGCAAATTCTGTGTTTTGAGAGGCAGTATGCTCAAGCTCAACTGGGATCACACAGCCTCAAAAGGAAGCATGTTAAGTTGCAGGGTCAGATCCAGAAGTTTCAGCTTCTACAACTGGTGATTCTCCTGAGTCATGTGACAGTTTCTCACGTCACCAGTGGAGAAGAGGAAAGCTATAATATACAACAGCTGTCGGGCCCCCAGCTCTGAGGCAGTTATTCTTGTTTGAGACAAGACAAGTCTATGATCTCATATTGTGTGGGCACTCCCTCCATTGTTTTAGGAGCAAACCAAACCCCTCCAAGCCTTTTCATCCCATGCTTACATCTTTTTGGTAGATCCTCCTCAGGGAGAGTGAGCCAGATCACTGAGGTTTTACTTTGGTTCTCTCAATACCTCAAATGAACCAGCCCTCTGTTGTTCCTTAATCTCACTACCTCCATGGCCTCCATGACAGCTGTTGCAGTTTCCCCCATTGTTCATTAGAGTTGTGAGAAATTGTTCTATGACTCAGGAGAATCACCAGTTGTTCAGTCTCTTCTGATTGCACATTTATTTATATTTAAGATCATAGGTCTACAGCTGAAGGGACCTCAGAGGCCAACTGGTTCAATCCCTTCATTTTACAAAGAAGGAAAGAAGCTAGGGCTCAGGGAAGGTAAGAGAGTTGCCCAAGATCATACAGATAGTATATGGGAGCCACTGCTCTTTTCATTTATATACTACTTCTTTCAAGTAAATAAGATATTTATACCCACCTCACAGTAGCATAGAACTGCAGATTTAGAGGCAGAAAGGACCTCAGTTGGCATCTCCAACTCTCTTTTTCCAGAAGAGGAAGCTACATTTGTAAAGACAATTCTACCAACTACCTCTGTGTGTGTGTGTGCTTGCCCCTCCCCCAGCTCCTGAAAAAAAAAAAGAAAGTTCTGCCACCAAAGTCTTTGGCACTGTTACTCAGTTTGGCATCAGAAACAGGTTTAAAAAAATTTTTTTTTAATTAATGGGAATGACATTTTAAAAGATAAATTATCCCCTTCTTTTCTGTTATGCCCTAAGGATCATTAGACTATTTAATCTCACTTGAAGATGGGACCTCCTGACTGTGAACTCCTTAAAAAACAGAGATTATCTTATTTATTATTTATTTGCATCACTAGTGTTTAGTATAGTGCTTTGCACAGAGTTAGTACTTAATAAGTGCTATTCATTCATCCTTTCCTATTATATTCTTTTTTCCTTCTTAAAAAAATGATCTTAAATTAGACAAACCAGTACGAAATTCCATTACAGCTCTGTTAGCTTTCTTTGTTACCTTTTCAACTTTTAAAGACAGAGAGGTTTTGATAGGACCACAATCCCTTTCCCTCCTATTAAGATGTAAATAATTTATTTTTATTTTATTTAGCACTTTCAAATTGTTCAAAGGATTAGTTACCTTTCTATGTTTCTTCTCTCCCTTGTTTTTGTTTAAAATATTTTATCCAACACTGGTATTCTCAGTAGTAATCCCTGAAAAACTTCTATTAAATATTTGGGTTTTTTTCCTTCAGTAGATTTACATTTGGTCGTTCAGGATGAAGCCTTTTTCTTTTACCTTTTGGTGTATCATATTTTGCTAGATTTCCTTTCCTTAATGGTTGCTGCTGAAAAGTTTTGTGTGATTCTGACTGTTGTTCCTTGATACTTCTTTCTTCCTGGATACTTCCAGTATTCTTTTTTTGCCCTGAAAGTTCTTCATCTTGGCTATGATATTTCTGGTTATAGTCAACAAAATCGGTTTACTTTTCCTTTTTACTTTAATAGATTCAGGCAATTTTCTTTTATGATTACCTAAAATAAAGCATCCAGGTTTTTTGTTCCATCAAAGTTTTTGGGGAGTCTCATGATTCTTACATTTTCTTCATTCTGTTTTATAGGGTTGTTATTTTTGATAGTATATATCTCACTTTCCCCCCTTATTTTTCAATCTGTGAATTTTGTTCTAATATTTTCTATTGCTCTATTGAATCATTGAGTTTGTTTACTGCATTTTATTTTTTCAGATTGTTGACTACTTGGAAAAGCTTGTCCTTTTTTTAAAATCTAAGATACTTATTTTATTCTTAGTATTCTTAATCCATTTTTATCTTTCAGCACTTTCAGCACAATTTTTAAATTTAATTTTTTAAATTTATTTTTTTAAATTTAAATAATTATAAATAAATAAATAAATAAAATTTAAATTTCTTTCATTCATTCTTAAAGTCTTTCTGACCAATCTATGCCTTTTTTCTCTCCTTCTGATTCTCTACTTGCAGTTATTTTTGTTATTTTCTTCCCATGGAATTTTATCCTGTAGATTACTTATGTCATAAGGTTTCATTAGTAGATATCCCTCCTTCCTACCCCCAGTTTTCTGTTGTCTACTATTTCTAATCTTGGATTAGAACAGAGCCAGGGCCAGGCTCTATCTTCTTATATATTTTTCTAGGTTAAAGCATTCTGGGAGCAAAGCAATCTTATGCCAAACCTAAGCATTGCCTTTGCTAACCTATAGAAGTTGAACCCTGTAGTCTTTGGGGAGGAGGCTGCTTGGGGCAAAGTTCCACAGTCTTGGACTAGACTAAAGTAGTGGCTTGTATATGGGAACTCAAAGTGGTGTTGGTGACACACTGTTTTCTTTTGAAGATTAGAGCTTCCCTTCATAGTAGTGTTGGCATTGGGCAGTAGCTAGGTGGTGCAGTGGATAGAATGCTGGGTCTGAATTCAGGAAGAGTTATCTCCCTCAGTTCAAATCTGACCATAGACATTAGTTGTATGAACTTGGGCAAGTCACTTAACCCTGTTTGCCTCAGTTTCCTCATCTGTAAAATGAGTTGGAGAAGGAAAAGGCAAACCACTCCAATTATTTTGCCAAGACAACCCTAAATGGGGTCATGGAGAGTTGGGCATGACTAAATAACAATAACAACAAGGGTTGGACTTGATAGTATGGATTATTATTTATTATATATTAATGTTGTTCAAACCAAAACTTTATGTGGCTAGAAAATTGTCTAACCCCAAAACCTTACTGTAGAGGATAGGCTGACCACAGTTATGCTTCAGGGAAACCAGATGGTTGTAAAGAATGCTTAGATACCACCAAGTGCTTATTTTGGGTGCCCCCCATATTTTGGGGGGTTGTGTTTTGGGTGCCCCAAAGTAGATTCATTTCTCTGCTGATATTCCTTCTCTTGGAGACTACCTATGGGAGGCCAATCAGGCAAATGTCCTTATGCCCTTGTCTGAGCCCTAGATAATATAACTTCACAAAGACTTGAGGAGGAATCCATCTCTTCTTTCCAGTTTTCTCTCTTTCTACCAAATGGCCTAATGAATTACTTTCTGAAACCATTTCAGATTTGGGGTTTGTCCTTGTAAACAATAGTCTCCTTGTACATTCACCTACTAGAGATTTAGGACTTCATGCTTTAGACCTCTAGGATATCCTGACCCAGACCTAGCTGGTATTTTGTTTTTTCTTGGGACATTCCTGGCTCCCTGATCATGATTTGCCTATCCAGAAGTATGTACCTTCAGGCTTTGGCCCAGAATGAGGACTACCAGAGTTGGTTCAGCCTTTATATTGTACCTCTGTGGCATCTCCAGGGACTAGTCGAGCTGGCACAAGCCTGGTCTCCTGGAATTATCTCTTACTGTTGAAATGGAGGCCTACAACCAAAAGTCTTCTTGTGCCTTCCTACATGAGGTAGAGGAACTCAGCATCTGGGTTTTAAAAAATATTTCATTTGGAGCTTTTCTTTAGTGTTCTACGCAGGGGCTAGATCTACTTAGAACCTTGTACATCTCTTCTGTCTGATAAATTACTAAGATTTTCTCTAGGATCTGGGGATGGGATTCAGAGAGTCTGTCAAAAGCCCAACGCCTATTCTAAGGTCAGACCTGAGCTCAGTTCATGTGAGTCAAGAGCAGGAGCATGTTGGGAGAAGAGTGCCTCCAGGCCCTCCCATAACACATGCATACACAAGCTCTAGGTTGGTTGCCAAATGATGACAAACACATTTCTCTGTTATCTCCCTGAGCCTAACTAGATTTTGAAGCTAAGACCAAGGTAAAATAAATAAAAAGACAGCTCTTAAATCTTTGCTATAGCTCTTGTTAGCCCGGGGTCAATGTACTTTTACTTAACCTTGTTTCTAGAGCAGGGACACAAATCATGCCAGGAGATCCTTAACACTGAGTAGATGTTCTTGGTTTCCAATAAGAACTCTGTCTTCCAGTGTGTCTGTTAGGAATGCCAGCTCCCGGAGGGCAGTGTCTGTGCTGTAGTTATTGTTCCCCAGCATTATATGGACACTCAATGAATCTTGATCAATTGTCGGAGTAACTTAAATTTGACTAAATCCGTAGAAGATTTGCAAAGTGTTTCCCACACAACAGCAATGGGATGTAGTAATATATTTTAGAGATAAGGTAAGTAAATAACAAAGTGGCTTGGCCAGAGGAATATAGCTAATAAAGAATTGAAACTTGAAAGTTCACCTTTCTCACTACCAATTTCTTGCTATGATCTGGGGTATAAAGAGATTATTGCTTTGAGAGAACAGAAAAAAAATATGTGGAGGACACTGCCAGAGCAACGGCTAGCAATGCTGATATTATTATTATTCTTAAAAAAAAAACAAATGAGGACTCTGAGACTCAAATGATTTGGCCAAATTCTTACTACTCCTAAATGACAAAACTAGAACCACTGATTCCAAGTCTAATTGATTTTCTATTGCGCTAAGCATTGCCTGTCTTTTATCAAATATTTTTGTACCAGTCAACAGTACCGAAAGATATTCTTCAAATTATTCATAGCAGCACTTTTAGTGATAGCAAAGAACTGGAAATAAAGTGTTCATTGACTGGAAGAAAGTTAAACAAATTGTGGCACTCAAATGTAAAGGAATATCACTGAAATAAACATGAATACAGAGAGGGATGGGAAAAGTTAAGGGAAAGCTAAATGATCAGCTGGTTAGAATTTGGAGCCTGGAATCTGTATGATCTGAGACCAAATTCAGCCTCAGAGACTTACTAGCTGTGTGACTTTGGGAAAGTCACTTTAATCTGTTTATCTCAGTTTCCCATTTTGTAAAATGGTGTAACAGCACCTGCCTTCCAGAATTGTTGAGAGTCAAATGATATAATCATTGCAAAATGTTTAGCACAAAACCTGGCATGTAGAAAATGCTATAACTATAAATAATAATAGTAATAATTATCAATTATTTGGTTTTCCTGGGTTTTTCATCTTTTTTCTCTATTAAAAACCTATTAAGAGATAGTTCTTTGGGAGAGGGAAATAGCGAAGGATATAGGAAAGAAGAAGTCTAAGTGACATAAAAACAGAAGATACTAATAAATTGCACAATAGAAAAGAAATATCATGTTAAGGGTTTGGTAGAGACCTCCTTAACTAATGGAATATTGAAAAAGATAAGATCTTTTTTAGATTAGTAAGAATAATTGCTTACATTTTCTAGACTTGCATTGGTACAAGGACCCCCTTTTGAGGTTGGCAATATAGATATTATTATGCTTATTTTATAAATGAGGAAGCTGAGGCTTAGATAGATGAAATGACTTGGTGAAATTTTTACTTCTTGTCCCATGTTTAGTGAATGCCAGACCTACAATAGCTGATTCCACATTTAGTCATATTTTTATTGTGGTAAGTATTAATTCTCATCTATAAAATATTTTTGTACCTAGGTTCTTTTCCTCTTTCTTTGATTTCTTCTGGGTACAGGCCTAGTTGTCACTAACTAGGCATTCCTCCCAAACCAAGGATGCCAACCCAAAATCATCATCTTTTCTGTACTAAAAACAATAACCCAATAGAAAAAGAGTATAGTTCCAAACTGGGTTTAGGTCCAGAATAAGTGGACCAATTCATAGCTCTACCAACAATTTTTTAGTATATCTAACCTCCCTCATCCAATGAATTTTAAAAGTCTCCATCTTGGTCTAGCACCCAAAAATTGTGCACACCCACACTACACGGGCATGTGCTAGTCAATGACAAATCAGAAATAACTAACTGCCCACCTGGGCTGTCCTAAGCCAAGCTAGAGCCAACCATTGGCATTTGTGAGACACAGGAAGTGAGGTAGGGAACAGCCTCTGATTTTCGCTCACTTCCTGTGGAGAGAGCTAGAGAGGAGTTGGTGTTAGGAGCTTGGACAGGGAGGACGCCCGCAGACAGCTTTCCTTCAGATCACTCATGTGAGTTAAGGACTGATTCTTTCCACCTTGGCCCTTTGGGCCTAGAATTCACTCTGCCTTGGTCAGAGGTTGAGTAGCCCCTTTCCCTTATCTCTTCTCTCCTTCTCTCCCTCTCCTTTCCCTACTCCCAGTGTGATTAAACCTCCATAAACTTCATTCTGACTTGAGTGTTTCATTTTAGGAATTTCATAAGTAAATTCCTTGGCGGCCATTGTTAAATATTACATAAATCCTGTAGCCACATTTTTAACCATTACAGTGCTCATAACCTCTCCCAGAAGCCTAAAATTTCTACCATTACAATCCCCACCAACAACTGGTATTTTCCTATTTTTTTTTTTACTCTTTGTCAATACGATAACATTTTTCAAATGGAATTTCTTATTCTCTCTTTTCTTGTTGGGTTGTTGTTTTTATAATGTACAGAAAAGATGATGACTTACATAGATTTCTTTTATATCCTTCATCTTGATGAAGTTATTTCAACTGATTTTTAGTTCTTTAAGTAGAATATCATATTATCTGCAAAAATCAATAATTCTGTTTTCTTTTTGCCTATGCTTATTCCTCTATTTTTTTGTTCTTGTTATAGCTAGCATTTCTAGCACTATATGAAACAATAGTGGTGACAAAAGGAATCCTTGCTTTACCTTTGATCTTCTTAGAAAGATTTCTAGCTTATCTATATTATATATAGATATATAAATATACTATAGCTATCAACTTTAGATCGATACTGTTTACTATATTAAGGAAAAACCCATTTTTATCATTTTTATATATTTTAATAAACAGAAATTAATGTCATATTTTGTCAAAATATTTTTGCATGTATTAGTATAATCATGTGATTCTTATTATTTTGTTATTAATGTAGTTCAGCATGTTTTACATTTTCTTAATATTGAACCAACCTTGAATTCATGGTAGAAATAGAATTTGTAATTAGTGTATAATCTTTTAAATATGTTGTTGATTTGTGATCACATGGTTCAATGGGGATATGATTGGGGACATAGACTCTAAATGATCACCCTAGTGCAAATATTAATAATATGGAAATAGGTCTTGATCAATGACACATGTAAAACCCAGTGGAACTGCTCATTGGCTACAGGAGGGAGTGGGGTGGAATGAGGGGAGGAAAAGAACATGATTCATGTAACCATGGAAAAATATTCTAAATTAATTAATTACATAAGCTTAAAAAAGTAAATATGTTGTTGAAGCTTCTCTTGATATTTAGTTTTCTTTCTCTGATTTTCTCTTTCAGCTTTTAGGTATCAAGATCATATTTGTATGATAAAAGACCTTTGTTAAGATTTTTTTTTCTATCTTAGAACACAGTATGTAATAACAACATTATGAATATTTAATAGACTTTATTGTAAATCCATCTAGTCCTGTTTTTTTTCCTTTAGGAGTTAATTTAGTAACTTATTCCTTTCCCATCCCAATCCCCCACACTCATCCCCCTTAGATTGTGCTTTTATAAGCCTATTTCTTATTCTGTTCATTTGGGTATTTTATATTTCTATAAATACTTAACTACTTTATTTATTATCAATTTTGTTGGTGAATTATTGAGAAAAAAGTTTCAAATAATTCCCTTTTTTGTTCATTTGCTGTGAGTCCTTTTCTCTGAATTAATTCATGATTGGCCTTTACAGATGTTATTAATTTGTAATTAATTTTAAATTAATATTTAAGGCAGATAACAATTACCTTGTTTGTCCAAGGTGGTTGAGCAGCTGTACATATAGAGCAAGAAGTGTTTGCAATGACTAAATAAATAGAACTCCTGTGGCCAGTAGAGTAGTTTATAGGGAGAATTCTCACCATGAATATAGCTTGCATACCACACTGATTTAGGGAAAAGTCTGAAACTAGGTACTAAAATCAGTTTGTGTGTGATTATCTCTTCTGGTATTGCCTCTTTCTGATTGGCCTAATATAATTAACCGTGCCTTGCCTAGATGTGTTCGTGGATTAAGGGGCATGAGGACCATCCAGGAACTACTAGAATCTTTTTTGGGGGGTTGTGGTGAGAGGAATGAAGATTGGGTTATGGAACTAGTAAAGACAGTTGTTTTTTTTTTTTTCTGGATGGCTGATCTACCTAAAGCCTACTGACAAAGCTCCTTTTGACTAGAATTTCTGAACCCTTACTCCGATTTTACTCATCTTTTAAAAAAAGTATTTATTTAATAAATTTAGAATATTTTTCCATGGTTACATGATTTCTGATTTAATTCTTGATGAATAGTATGTTAGGAAGGATGCAACTACTCCTTTCAAGTGCTTATACATTTTCAGAAGCTCTCCTCCTCTATAAGTTTACCCATGGAGTTCATAACACACATTATTCTAAATTTACCATTTTAAAATTATTTTTAGGTCTTAGGAAGCCATGTGGTTGGCTCCTAATCACATGTCAAGTTGTCTCAGTTATCAAAAACTTGGCCACAGCTAAGGAACAAGGCCAGAGGGAAAGAAGGGTTAGCTTATTTTACAATGTGGCCTTGAAGACTCTAAACTAATAAAGTTTCCATTAAATAATAAAAAAAAAATCCCTTGGAGAACATAACAATGAACCAGTCTGTCATTTTGTTTTATACCCCCGCTGGGCTATTCCAAGCACGAACTTAAATTTGTAATCCAAGAAGGACAGTTTAAAGCCCAGTATTTTTCTTTCCTCCATTTCTATTCAACTATTCAACAAACATTGATTAAGTTCCTACTATGTACACTGAACTAAACAGAGGAAGAGACATAATGCAGATAATATTAACCCAGCATGAATTATCTTTCTGATAGAAGAATGAAGGAGACTCCCTTTGGGGTCAAAATGTTCTCAATGAGGATGGACATCTGGTATGCAAAGAAGCTTCTATGGCAGGATTTGGCAAGGTGGACAAAAGAAAACAAAATGCCCTCATTTTAAAACCAAGAAAACATTAGCACCAATATCATCCATGATTATTATTTTATTTTTACTATTTGGATCAACTTGATTTTAATACATGATAAAAATACGAACATTGGCCAAAGACATAAGCATTTGTTATGAAGGAAAAAAAATCATGAATGTATGATGGGTTTATAGAAGTAGTAGGAATCCTAAATTCCTCCAGATGGGCAGCATCACCCCAATGGATGAGATGATAACTGAGTTAATTCTGAGATGCTTCAGGATCCATATGTCTCAGGAAGCATGTTTCAGTTTTTCTACCATTGCTGTTTTGGCCTTGTTCATCTTCATTTCTTTAAATAATTAGGGGGCAGCAATATTCATAAGTCTCATACTGTCAGAAACAAAGGCAGTGTTTCAGGGCAGTTTTATTCTCATTTTTCATTATCAATGTTTTAAAAAAATCTTTTTCAAGTTTCAATTCTGTACATACCTCTGTCACAGGTACCATGTAGACTCTAAGGTAAGGGCTATATGTGATCATGCCCCCAAAAAGTTGATAATCTAAGTCCCTTCATTTCAATTCCTTGAAAAAAACCCACATATTTTTCTCCATTCTTTAATTTAAAAAAGACTTAGACTTACTTCCTAACTTACATGTGTGAGGGGTTAAATTTGGAGGGGGGGGGGGCAGGAGTTTGATCAAAAGCCAGTATGCAGTTTATTAAACACAAAACAGTTTATTATTCGGAAATATGGATAGGAAATAGGAAGGAGGAAAGTGCAAGTAATCTTATAATAGATTATAACTATACCCAAGATCCCAAACCTAACTAAATTTCTCTGGAAAACCCTACATTTATCTGCTTCAGAGGGCAGTATCTTCTGCTAGGCTGCAGTCCTCACCTACTCTCCTATTCTCATTATCTAATCATATAACTACTATTTATCTACCTTATCTACCCCAGTTATTAACAATCAATAAGGCTAGAAAGGTCTTAATTCCATTTCTCAGACTCCTCACAGCTCTAGAGAGTGAGCCATGCACACTCCTCTCCCCAGGGGACCCTGAGACATAAAGCCCTTTCCAAAGTTCTGCAACTTACAAACTACACTTGGCTGCACCCTTCTAACTGTCACCAACTGCCAAGCAGCATAATAGCATGAGGTCTCTAACTGCCAAACTGCATAGCAGAAGGTCTCTTACTGAGAAATATTGCTCCCTTTCCTCTTAAATATAAAAAATGGGAAATTAATAAAAACTTTCTTAACACATTACTTGCTGTGGGATCCTGGAGAAATCACTTACTCTCTCAATGCCCAGGCAACTCTTTCTATAAATTGCAGAGAAGTTACTGATTTTTATTGGAAAAGGGAATCATCTCACTTAGAGTTTTCTATGCCAATGAAATCCCAGTTTGGAATCAAAAAGGAAAAAAAAAACAAAAAACCAACAAACCACCCCAAACTTTAAGCATACATTTAATTGTCTTGAATTTAGAATCCCCCCTTTAATATTTGCAAACATTTTAAAAATACATCTTTTTTGACTGTCTCTTCATCCTGACACTCTGAATGGAAAGAATGACTTTAGAAGTTCTTTTCTTTTTACTCTTCCTAGAATGCTGCCAAGGAACCTTGTTTTGACTAGGTTAGAGAAACCATCTTTAGAGTGATAAGGATGATGGTGGCAAAGGAATTCTCTAGAGTAATTTTTGGTGAATGGCCCAAGATTCTTACTTTGCCCTTGTCTTTTGGTATTTATAGAAGAATTCCTTTGGATAACAGATGCTTATATTTTAGTATATATTCAGTATCTTGCCTGTTGGAAGCAATATTTATATATATGTATATATAAAATCTCTTCTTTTGTCAACTTCTTACAAGCTTTTCAACACTTAAAATTCTCATTTAAAAGGGGTGAGATTTGCAAATTATAATGCATTACTCTGAACTTTCTAGATCATGCCTTATGTTTTTAAAGGAACCAAAAGACAGGTGAAAGAATTTAAGACAGAGATTAAGATAAAAATGATTAAACATCAAAATTACTTAAGAACAAAGTCCTCCCTGAGCTGGCATAGTGTGACGGGAGGAAAAAACCCACTGAACTAAAATAAACATCAGGAGACTTTGCTTTTAATGAGTTCTCTAATTTTGGGGGTAAGTCACTTCTTCTCCGGGCCTCAGTTTTCCTATCTGTTGAAATGAAGAATTATGGACTAGATGATGTTTATGATTACTCCAAGTTCTAAAACTCTATGACTTTATATACAACTTTCCAATGAAGTTTTTATAGGACAAGCACAATGAGATGCTATAACAGCCTGAGACAATTAAATGAACCCCACTTATCCTTAATGAGGCATTAGTGGGCAGTTTAAGTATGAGTCTAATACCAGCACCCAGCTGGTTCAGGTCCAATGTTGGGACAAAATGAGGCACTTGTAATTCACTCTACAGTTATCAAAGGAAGTTTTATGTTGTCCTATCACAGTAAGTATATGCAATAATTATATGATGGCATTCAGTTTTTCTAGATGAGGTTTCCCTTGTCTCCATGTAGAAACTCATGTCGTCAGCAGTGGCATATGATGATTTGATCTATCTTCAGGCACCCACAAGGGTGGGATGTTTTAGGGCTTAGGTCACCAGGAAGCTGTGTGTCCAGGGAGGCAGAGACCAATCAGACAGCATTTAAGGAAAACAAATCCCTTCAAAGGGAATCCAAGTCCCAACAAGGTGCATGTCTCAGTAGATTATTCTAATTCTTTCAGAAAGACTGTCAATGGATATATCCACATCTTTTATTGGTGGATGAAAAAATAAAAGTCCTTAACAAAATCTCCCCTCCTAGTAATTTCATTAAAGTGATCAGGGATCTCTCTTGATTAGTGCCTTATGAAGTCAAAATGGTTCACAGTTATCTGAAAAGATCATAAATGTTCATATTCCTTAAAAACAAAGGCTCTGCTAGGTCAGGAGGGGAAGAAAAAGGGACTTAACCACTGAGGTTTTACAAGTTTTTGTCTCGTGAAACTCAGAATCTATCACTACCCTTAAGTTTTCTTGTGTGTAGAAGGGAAAGCAAACAAGCAAAAACAATCAGATATCTAAAAAATCATTTGAAACAATGTATTTGGAAATAAACTCATATTCTAAAGGCTAAATAATTTTTTTTGATGATGGGAAAATAATGTTAAAATTATTTGTTTGCCAATAGATTTCTTTCTTTTAATTTTCCACATGCTTTTGACTGTTCACTAAGGTTTCCCTGCCCCTACATTGCTCCTCATTAAATTTTTCCTTAATAGCAATATATTAAAAATATCCATTACTGGACAACTTTACATGTGTGAAGAGATGTCTGACAGCTTATGGTGCTACTGTAGTATATTTAACTCTGGAGGGTAGAGACTGAATTGATGATAATCTTTTTTTCAGCATTACTTTGCTAATGAAAAGAAATTACCAATGAGGAGATGAGAAAAGCTGAACTATTTCTTAACAAGATTTACACCTCTAGATCCCCAAGTTAGAGAGATCAAGATAGTCCGTTCTTGGAAAATATTCCAAATTCCAAGACCAACAATCCAGAGGGAATTTTATCTGGTTATTCACATAAGCATACAGCTCATAATATAAATTATATGGTACTTCTTAAGGCTTGCTTTTTCTTTGCCTTGAACTATGTAGATTAAAAAGTTTTAAAATGTCATGTGAAACTCTAGAGGGCTTACTTTTGCATTTTATTTTTTGGGAAACTTATTGATGGAGTAAATCAGCCTTTTGATTTTTCAAATTTTAGCAAAGCTCAACACGCCATTCACAAATTTCTAAATTAGTTCATTTAAAAAAATGTGATTTTTTTTTTTACTCAGCCTTCACGACTTGGTCAGATGTGAACTAAAAATGTACATCCAAGAAACAATCCTGTAACCATGTTCTTTTTGGTCTAATAAATGGAGTTAATATTTTGGTACAACTATTTTCACTGTTTTTGTTAAACAATATGGTAATTTGTTGGGATTACCAAGCAGTTGGGTTTACTGTATCTCATATCTTGGCACAGGCTATCCTCCCATTCCTACAATTGAACTACCTTCTCACCTCTTTCCCTTTGAATTTCTGATTTCCTTTAAAGTTCAATTTATGTGCTACCTTCAACAGGAGACCTTTGATTCCCCTTAGCTGTAGGTGTGTCTCCCAATAAATAATCTCCTATTTATTTTGTATATAGTCATAATTGTACATGTTGTAGGGTAGGGAGTTTCACTTTTACCTTTCTATAGCAATGTCTAGCACAGTGCCTGGGCAAATAGTAGGTGCTTAATAAATGACTATAAGGTAAAGTAATAGTGCTAGTGAAGAATCTGGCAAAATTGTGGAGTTGACCAAGTTTGATTTATCTTTACAACTTTCAAGTGACTCCTAGCCTGCCCTTTCCATGCTCAACTTTTTACATTTCTCTCTATTTCCTCTACCCACCAACCTTCATGGTCAAGCTGTTCTCTGTACTGTATGCTCCAGAACTCTTTGGTACTATCTCCTCTCTCTATCTCATCTCCCTTCTGCATGATTGGTATGGAGGGAGGAGATGGGTTTATTACTGTGACAAGGAAATCACTTTTAAAAGACTGATATATATTAATTTAAGGTCGCCAAGGAATTCAGCTATGTAATTCCTTAATGAAAACTCAAGTCAGCCGTTAACCTTTTATGGAGTTTTAATTACAAACAGGAGGAAGAAAGGAATTAGAGATAGAGAGATAGAGGGAGAGAGAAAGGGGAGAGAAGGGAATAGGGCTTAAATATCCCTTCTGTTTAGGCTGGGCCAAAAGGCCCAAGCCCTTAGATAGCTGGGGCAATGAAAGGAGATCAGTCCCTATTACTCACGTGACCAAAAATGGAGAAACAGTCTGGGGGGGGGGGGCCCACCTTCAGCTTCCTTCAGAGCAAGCTTCTCAGAGCACACCCCAACCACTCCGACAAACTCCTCCCAACCACTTCGAGTCTTCAGACCCCCCTATCCTTAAGGAAACCATCCAAGTTCCCTCCCCTCAGTCCTCACATCTACCAATCACCTGTCCATCAATTTCCCTGTACCAATGGAGGCTCTAGCTTAACCCAGGACCGCCCAGAGGTCTCTGGCTTTGCACATGTCTGTTGAAGGTCATATTTTCAAATAATTAAATCTTTGATCCTTTGCTACAGCCCTTCCTAAATCCTGTTACCCTGAGTAGGGTAGAGATTGAAATTATTAAATTTTGATCTAGGCTGCAGCCCTTACTCAATCCTGTTAGGACTGAATAGGGTGGAGATTAATTCCAAGTATCTCCATTGTATCAATTCTAAAATCAATCATGACTCAAAGAAATTCCTGTTCTATGCTTAAGCATAGGTCAAAGTCCTTTCCATTGTTCAGCAAAAGGTTTCTGTCCTAAAGTAATCTTAAGAAGGGAGGAGAAGGAACCTCCCATGCCAATGGGGATCACATTCCAATAGTCAAGACCCACTATCAATAGGAAATTTTTCAAGTATGAAATTTCCCAATGGTGAAATTTCCAACATTTATAAGTCTAAGAAATTTTGAGGTTTACATTACTCAGAAATACCAATCTGTGTTAATTTCTTGGCACTTTCATAAGATAAGGCAGGAACAATGGTAGAAATGATGGGAACAGAGGCACCTCCTCAGACCAGGATGGAGGATTAACTTCTCCAAAGGAAATTTGAATTGCTTTGGGAATAAGACAAACAAATTTTCATAAGGGACAACTCAGATTTCAATATTTCCATAGAGATGTCCAAACTTTTTTTTTAAGGAGAATGAACTTTCAAAAAGCAATGGGGGGAGGGGGAGGAATGGATAGTTAAAAAGAAGCCTCCGGAATTGTGATTTCATTAGAATAGAAAATTCCAATGTGGGAATAGCCACTATCAGTTGCCTGGAGATACTGAGAGGTTAAGAGATTTGCCTAAGGTAAATGCTTGTAGTTGAATTGCAGTCTCCCAAGGCCAGCTTTTATCTAATAAGATTACTTGAAAGAAAAGATTTTAGCTAGGTAATTGAGGCGCCCCTCCCCCCCCTTCCCGCCCGTGCCCCTCCCCCCCTCCCCATAGGTTTTAAAGCTATGAGAATTTGAATGGCAATCTTTTGTATCATCTGGCTAGGACTTGCTAGCTACTCTTCTGCATCACGTCCTTTTCCATTATCCTCCTATTCCTTCTCCCAGTGTGGCCACTATTGTTTACTGTTGGGGTCATGTGGCTAGCACCTGGAGGTTTGGGGAAGAAAGGTGGTCTATAAATAGAACAGCCCAAGAATCCGAGCTGAACCCAACCTGTGGCTGACTTCTCATCTGCTTCCTTACCCAGTTGTAGCTCCAACAAGTGGAGCTGGGCATGCTCAGTGGGCAAGGTAGGTTTTAGGGGTGCAAAAAAGGAAGCTGGCCGCTCTAGCGAGAAGACTCTTTCCTTCGCCCTCTCCCTGCCCTAAGGTGGGCCCCAGGATACCCTGTTCCAAAATCTCACTCTCTGGTGCGCTGGTCTGGTATTTCAGCGTGCCGGCTGCTGACATTTAGGCGGGTGCCAGGAAGCCGGGGGCACGCCTCCAAGGCCGATGTGGTTGGGGGATGGGGAAGGAGGTGGGTGAGGGGCGCGGAGGAGATGGCTTTGGAGCAGCGGGGTCTCCTCCTGCCCGGTAGACGTACTTCGTGCAGCCCGGGAAGCATGCTCATTGGAGGTTGCTAACGAGGGAGGTTGGAGCCAGGGGTGGGCTGCGAGAAATCAGGTAAGCAGCCGGGGCCTCCTTCCTCCCCTGCTAGTTTCATGGATATCTTCCTCGTGGGCCCCGATAGGGCTGGCTCCAGCAGCTTTGAGCGTCTTTTCCTTAGCCTGGGAGAAGCCCTATTTGGGAGGAGGATAAGGAGGCACGTTATCAGTAGTCTCCTCCCACCTCCCTGAAACCTAGGGGCCGCAATCTGGGCCTAACTCAGCTAGCTTCCTGGCATGCAGAAGGAATTGCCAGACCTGTTTCGGAGACCTGGCTGGAAGGGGGGAGCTAGAACAGACGCACATCCCCGCCCCTGGCCAGGGGCTGGAGGAGTCGGTAGCCCCTTTGCAAAAGGCAGGGACACTTGGAGATGGAAGGAAGGCTCCATTGAACTAGCTCTGGCGCGGCCCCACCCGGCGGGACCCGTGTCCGGGTCCGGCCGCTTTCATTGGGCGGAGGAGAGCTTGGAAGCTCTGGGCTCTTAGATCACTGCCCCCCATGCCTCTAGCGACTTCCGCGTTTCCCCTGCGGGGAGTCGGGGGTGGGGGGGCGAGGACCGGGATTGTGGTGCCAATCCTTCCACGGGAGGAATAGGAGAGGGCGGGGGAGGAGGAGGAGGAGAGGAGGAGGAGAAATAGGAAATTAAGCAAGGGTGGGGGTGGGGAACTCCTCGGTGGGAGAGACTTGGCTGGAAGCATCAGATTACACTTGATCTGCTTGTCCCGAGGTGATCTCCCGCACCTACCCCTCCCTGGCCTCCCCCACTGACAGCCTCGTAAGTACCGGGTTGTAGCTGATTAGAGTTGCTAAGCAAAGCCACATCCCTGACCATAGGAACAAGCGTCTCCTGCTCCCTACTCTGTTTCGGGAAGATCAGCTTTAAGGTGTGTGTGTTTGCGTGTGTGTGTGTGTGTGTGTGCGTGTGTGCGTGTGTGCTTGCCGGTTCCCCAAGGGTGTTTGTTGGACTGGATATGATCCTCTTTTCCCTCCCAGGTTCTGTTCTTCCGGGGGCTGGGGTTGGGAGTGAGGAAGGCTTTAAGTTTTTGAATGAGCAACAGCAGAGGGAATACAATTCTTTGGGGCTCAGTTAATAAAGTTTGTTGGGTTTTTTTTTCCCCCAGCTACAAATGTGCTTCATACTTTTTCAGTGCAGTGGCAGAACTTTCTCAGGAGATTGTATATTTGAGGGAAGTTTGGTGTCTCCTTTAAAGTTCTGCTGTAAACCTCGGTGGATGCCACTTAAATAGTGAGAAGTGGGTGGTGTTGCTTTCTGTAGCAGATTAGGGTGAAAAAGGACCAAAGGCTATTTTAGTCTAAATTGTGTAGGATGGAGCCCTATTTAGAAAAGAAAGGTCTTCACCAAGACTTCCTGAAGGTCCCCTCTCCTCCCACACACAGTAATGCCAATGGAGCAAAAATAGATTTGCATAAAGTTATTTGAGAGAAAATCTCACTGCATGAAGTGTTACACACTTGAGGATATGTTCTGTAACCTGTTTGCTTTCCACTACAGTGATATTAAAGGGGATACTTCTATTTCGCACTCCTTCAAGAATCACAGAGATTTACAACAGGAACAACAAAACAACCTCCATATCACGGGCTAATGTTGCTAAACTCTTTAAATATTGATCAGTAGAAAGCAATTTCAGAAAAGGGACAAGCCTTTAATGTTTTACACAGAGACACTGTCCAAATACTGAATTACCCTGTTTTCTCTCAAATCTAAATTGAAAGAGAAGCACAAGAAAGATCTTAAGTTGCCTCAGAGCACAGGAAAAATTAGTTTGTGATAGTAATAAAAATTTCCTTCAGGTGTGCACTTACCCGAGGAATGTTCACAGACAAGTACAAAACCCAGCATTTTCACTGAATGGAAAAAGATCAAACTGGCATAAGTAGTTACATTTTATGTGGTCAAGAATTATAGTTTGGCCTTCAGGGGAAAAAAGGTGATTATTACAAACAAATAAAGATAGGCAAGGAAAGGGACAAGTTGGGAAACTGCTGCTGCTTACATGATCTCTGTTTAGGGCAGTTAGTGTAGGTGACTTTGCATTTCTGTAGGTTAAGGAGTTTAAAGGAAATACAAACTTCTTTTTATAGTTTGATAGTCTCACAGTAGTTCTATCATTTGTGTGCCAGGCATTTCCTGGTAGTTTATGACAAGCCAGCTCATCTCCCTTCCTTGACTTTTTCTGCCAGTCATCCCCTGCCTGGAAATACCCAACTAGGATGTCATTAATACTATGTGTAGTATAGAGAACTTTGATGTGGAAAGTGAAACCACTAGACTTGATAGATTTTTTTCCTCCTTATATTTCTTGCAATCTCTGTCAAGTTACAATATTTTAATGAATTGATTATTCAAATATTGCATCATACTTTATTAAGATAGAAAGTTAATAAATTACATCCTCTACCCCCCAAATGCATGTTTTAGTTTTGTAGTTAAGCCACCCATTGGAATTTGGATTACAATCAGATTTCCCAATCTGGTGATATTCTGTTATTATTAATCACTAGAGTTTTCTATATTGTTTAACACTTCACTTCTTCCTTCTACCTCATGAATGGCTTGTTATCATATATATTTCTGTCATACTATTACTAAGGGTCAGTTGCTTTCCTATTTTATTTTTTGTGACTTTTCCCCCCTTTTATTCTGTTGTAGAAAAATAGATTTAATAAGTAAATTATGCTAAAATTTATGCTAAATTTACACATTTAGTGTCAATATCTATGCCCAGCCTCCTTTCTAAATTTAATAACAAATCTTTAGTTTACTACTATTTGTTCTTCCTTTCTAGAATATCCTACAAGATGTCTTATAACATCATGGATAGGGTGAGATTTTATGTCATTCTAGATAGGAATATGCTAAATGCAAATTAATGCAAAAAATTATGCTGGCATGTAACTAGTATTGGCCATTAAAATTTTTTTCATTCTGTGTAAAGCCTTCCTATCTATAGTTAAAGAAGATGCTAATTACAGCACTTGATCTAGTTATATCTCAATTCCTCAGGAATTATGTAGAGTTTTTATTTGTTGGGCAAGAAAGGAAGCCGAAGCCAGTAAATTTAATTCTTTGAATTGTGGCTTTATTTCCCTTCATTTTTTACTTGTAATTTGGCAAATTGGCCTCTTGGATTTTTCAAATGTTGCATTCTTCTGTCTCTCTAGACTTATGGGACTAATTTAGTTGTCTGTGGAGAGTTGTCCTAAAGCCTTAGGAGGTAATATTAGTCTTTATCAACTTTGGATATCAGACATGCTAACTTTAACTTAAAATTAGCTAATATTTGAGAGTTCCTTTTGCACAGCAGTATACTAGGTGTTGTAGGGAATAGTAAAGATGCACTAAAGTAGCTTATAGTAGTTAGGGAGACAAGGTAAACATATATATGAAGAGCAAAGTAAGATTGCTTCCATATTTAACTGTTAAGAAATGTGATAGGGGCATATATACTACAGATAGAAGATTCATTGTTGGCTGTGTAATTAGGATAAGCTTAGGGAGTAAAGAATTAATTTAAAGAGTTTCTTGAATATCATTGAGATGGTGTGGGACTTCCATTCTGTGAAGTTGATAGTTACTATGGTCAAATTCTTTTTTATTTAGTATATGTGATAAAATGAAAGAAAAGTTATGCAATTCATCTCTTTGTGGCCCATTTCCTTCTCCCTTCCTCCCCCCTTTCAATTTCTATCTGTAATTTTAATGTGAAGATTGTGGACAAAATATCATAGATGCCCTTTTTCACAAATGATAAGCTTAACTAACAATTTCTGCTACAGAACTTGAAGCATAGCAGGTTACCTAACATGAAGAGGCCACTCCCAAGTTATGCAAGCATTTATTCACTTTTCTTTAGAAGTGTGTGAATGTGTGGGGAATTAATAGGTATTAGGGTTGTGACTCACTCCAGTTGGAAAGTTGGGAGATAAAGGAATGGTTGAACAGAATCAGGATGGTAATATCAGAGTGAATTTTTTAGTAAATTGGAAAATATGCCGCCAAGAAAGAGTTGCCTTTTTTTCCAAGTAAAAGTTTGAAATGAATTGGGGGAGACAAAATGATCTAGTGGAAAGAGAAATGGAGAATCAGGAGGTCTGGGTTCTAGTTCTGATCTCTGATATTATGTAGTTGGGTGACCCCTGGGCAAGTCACTTTAACCACTGTGGGTCTCAGTTTCCTTATCTGAAAAATAATATATTATGTGGTCCCCTGGAAAGATCACTGGATTTTAAGTCACAGGAATTCAAATCCTTGCTTTTTCTTGCTTTAGATTTGAAATTGAACAAAAAACTCTTACTGGGACAGATCTCCTTCTTATAAAAATGGACTGGATGATTTCTGATATGTTTTAATAGCTCTAAATATATGATCCTATGAAGATGTTGCAATTTCTAAGATCCTTACCATATCCAATGTCAAGGTGATTCTAGATAGGAAGAAAAATAGTAAGCTGAAGATTTGCTATTGGATTTAGAAAGGGGGTGGCATAGATCTTGACATTAAATGTAGATGATTTGCATCTGTCAGTAGGTGAAAGAAAGCCAGAAATAGGTTTTTCTTTCTTCCTCATTTAATTAGCTAGGAAAAATTGATGAGGTTAAAGTGGTAGGTGAGAGAGATAAGGGAAAGAGTATCTGAGAGCCAGGATATCAGTGACAATGTTAGAGTAGAACAACAGTATTAAATGACCAATGTTGTAGGAATGGAAAGGAAGTGATGAATCTTGGTGACATTATACAAATG
Organism: Monodelphis domestica; assembly: GCF_027887165.1. Taxonomy (NCBI): domain Eukaryota; kingdom Metazoa; phylum Chordata; class Mammalia; order Didelphimorphia; family Didelphidae; genus Monodelphis; species Monodelphis domestica. The sequence goes on from NC_077230.1 coordinate 161,420,761, forward strand.
AGGGCAATTGTAGCATTTTTTTGATGTGGGGAAAGAAGAAATAGGTGTAGTTAATGATCATATCAGTTCCATTTTCATTACCAAAACAACCAACCTTCTAAAGTCAGGCACTCATTACCTCTTGCCTGGAAAGTTGTAATATACTTACTTTATTAAAAAAATCCTTTCCTTTCACCTTAGAATCAATATTGGGTATTGGTTCCAAGACAGAAGACTGGTAAGGTCAAGGTAATGGAGGGGTTAAGTGACTTCCCCAAGGTCACACAGCTAGAAAGTATTAGGTCAAATTTGAACCCAGGACCTTCCTTCTCTAAGCTTGGCTTTTTATCCATTAAACCACTTAGCTGCTCACTTCTGGTACACTTCTAATTGGTCTCCTTTTCTAACACAGTTACCAGGTTGATTTTCCTAAAATGTAGGTCTAATCTTGTTACTCACCTGCTCAATATACTTCTGGGGCTCCTTGTTGTGTTTGAGATGAAATACAAATTCCTCTGGCATTTAAATCCCTTCAGAATCTGGCTTCAACCTGTCTTTCTAGACTTATTGCCCATCACTCTTTCTTACACAATTTCTGTTCTAGTCAAGCTGGGCTTATGGCTATTCCCCATACATGACATTCCATCACCACTTTCTTATGTCTTTGCACAGCCATCCTTGGGATGCTCTCATTTTTGACTTTCTTCTCCTGGAATATCCTAACTTCTTCCCAAGAATTTGGAGGACCTACCTCCAACTGTTGCCTTTTCTGATCCCCCTCCAAGTTTTATTCTCCTCCATGAAATTACTTTGTATTCACTTTATATATCTTTTGTGTGTGTGTGTGTGTGTGTGTGTGTATATACACACACATATTTATCTTGATATTTCCATTGTTCCATTCCTTCTTCCCTCCCTGAACACCCAAAAGTTCCCCCCAAAGTTCTTGACTTTTACTTTTGGCTTTGTAACACCTAACACATCAAAAGTGTTCAATAAATGCTTTTTGAATGAAGAATTTCTGATTCTGTAATAATGATGGTAACTTTTTCTTGTTCCTGGTTCTCTACTTCAGTCCTCTTGTTATGTTATGCTTCTGAAATGTTGAAAATGTGTTTTGTCTCCTATCCTTCTATTCCATTTTTTACATTGTATAACATATTTTTTTTAGGTTATCGTGCTCTTTAGTTTTTGAATATATATTCCTTGTAGTCCTAGATGTATGTATTCAGTTGCAGTTTTCAGTTGCCATTTCTGAACTCTTTCAAAACCAGATTTCTCTGACAAAAAATTCACTCATTTTGAGTCAGACAATGATAATTTGTGGTCAGGCTTTATTTAGGTTAACAGCTGGTTGTATTCTTTAAAATAAGCTAGTAAGAATTCTCTTTCCTCTGTAATTTAATAAATAACATTGATTAAAAAGCAGAACCAAATATTTTGGGGATGTGTATGTATGTTTTGTTTTATTGATTTAAAAAATATTCAGTCATTTCTAGTTGTACAGTGCCCAGAAGGATTTAACCCTCTCTATTAGCAAAGAAATAGTTAAACAAAACACCTGATTGAGAACTCTGTATGACAGTGTATGTAACATGCTGTCTCCATAGTCACCTATCTTTTCCCTGACAAGAAGAGGAAAACATTGAATTTTTTAATTACTAAGACCAATACTGGCCATTTGCAATTACTCAGAATTTGGCTTTTTAGTACTTTTTTTCATTTATCTTATTGAAGACTAATCATGTCTGTGACATTCAATATTTATGTTTGATTTTTTAAAAAACCTGTACCTTCTGTCTTAGAATCAGTACAAAGTATTAGTTCCAAGGCAGAAGAGTGCTAAGGGTTAGGAAGTTGGGATTAAAATGACTTGCCCAAAGTCACACAGCTAGGAAGTGTCTGAGGCCAGATTTGAGCCCAGGACCTCCCATCTTGGGGAAGTCTGTTAACTTTTTTATTCCTTTTGTTTGATTTTATGAAAGGCTAGAGATCTTTCTGTTACACTATTACCTTCCTTTCATCTATTGTATTATCTTTCTGCCTGCTTTGTATCACCAGCAAATTTAAGTATGTCATATATTTAAGTCAATGATTTTAGGAGAAATAGGTTCAAGGAACCCTGCCCACCAAGAATTCCCTTCCTTCTACTATATTATTATTATATATAATCCATATAATACTATTATATTATATTATAATCCATATAATAAATTTGTGTGTATATATATGAACATATATACATACATGTACACACACATTCAGATTGCTCAATTAGTTACAGTCACGTGCTAGCTTTTCTCCTATCCAACCCACATCTTTTCATTGATGATACCATGAAAGTTTTTTTCTGATTTCTACCAGAAATCTAGGTATCTTATAGTTTCATGGCATTTCCTTAATTTATCTGTTTAGTAACTGTCAAAAAGGGAAACGAGGTCCAAGGTTTGTTGAAAAAACCCTTAAGGAATCCATGCATATTTATAGTGGCCCCTATTTTCTTTTTATATTTTTTCATTGAAATTCTCACAAAATATTTAATAATCTGTTGTGAGTCCACCCCTCCCCAGGTTAGATAGCATGATCATTAAGCTATAATTTGAAGAATTCATCTTAAACTTTTTGAAAATTGGATTAATTTGCCCATCTTTAAACCTCTAGACATCTTTTTTTTCTCTATGATTTCAAAAAGACCACCATTCATCAATTGTTTCAAATGATTTCTCTACTCACTTTTAAAGGTTACACCTTTAGTATTAGTGAAATACTACTATAGTATATACACTACATTCGGCAAACCTCTCCTAACTGCCTATGACCTTAAGATAAAGGATGTATTCCTTAGCTTGGCATTCAAGACTGTCTAAGACAACCTACTAAGACAAACTTTTTTCCCATTATTTCTTGTCTCCAATCAGACAGAGCTACAATACATGTAGTATTTCCCGAACATTCCCCATGATTTCTGCCTCTTTACCTTTGCTCATGCCATTTCCTGAAATTTCTCTCTATCTTTATGTAACAAAACTGTGCTCATCCTTCATGACTCTTATCTCAAATGTCATCTCAATGCTAGTGGAAGAACTTAAATCTTAGAATCCAAAAATCTTGCACCTAGAAAAGGACCTTATAAATCATTTCTCCCAACTCTTGTTTTATAAATTAGGGAGCTATAAAAACACCAAAGGAAAACAATTGCTTGAATACATGGATTGAAGGATATGGTTGGGGATATAGACTCTAAATGAACATCCTAGTGTAAACACCATGGAAATAGGTTCTGATCAAGGACACAAGTCATACCCAATGAAATTGAACGTTGGCTGTAGGAAGGGTGGGTGGAAGGGAGGGAGGGAGGGAAATAATGTAATTATTGTAACAAAGGCATAATGTTCTAAATTGACTAAATAAAATAATACAAATGGGAAAAAATAAATTAGGGAGCTAAGGCCCAGAAGATGAAGGCATTTACCCAGGCACAGAGATTTTAGATCTGATGACTTCTCATGCCTTTGTATTGCTGTAGTACCTTTCTAGATCATTCATCAGGCACACATCATTTACATCCTTGTAGTATAACTTTTTGTATTACTGATCTTATCTCTATGATTAAAATTTAAACTCCACTGGGTCAAAGACTTCTAAACTACCCAGTTTAATAAATTCCATAGCATCTAATATATTTTTTGCATGTGGTAGGTTTCTGTATAAATATTTGTAAAGTAAATGAGTGTCCTCCAGTTTATGGATAGTTAGTTCTTAATTGATGAAGGAATGAAGAACAGGGACTGAAGAGAATATATTATATAAATGTTATATATATACATATATATATACACACAATAGGATATATCATATATTTAGATATATGCTATAGATGTAGTTTCCAAATAACAAAATTCTATTGACCATAGTTTCTGACTCTAAAATCAGGAACACTTGGTTCAATGAAGGATATCTACAAATTATAGAAAATTGACTTCTTTTCTTGAACTCTGGGCTGTCTTGGAAAATCCTAGCTGTGTGACTGCCCTAGACCACCATAGCATAACCATCACAGACCTCCTGTTAGTTTCCAGCAGTTAACAAACCAGTTTGTACCAGATTTGTAGTAGTAATACCTAAAGGGAAAAGAGAAAAAGCCAATGATGTGGAGAATAAGCAGTTGACTCTATAAAGTAGGAAATAAGACTTTATATGTTCAATATGAGACTAGGCTAGGTTGGCTTCATCTTTAACCTCTTTCTATTTTTTTTTTGGAGGGGGAATAAATTTTGTTCTAACAAAGCAAAAAGTACACAAGTATACTTCCCCTAAAATAGTCAAGAGGAACAACATAAGTGATATTACACTAAACCATAATGCAATCTTAATCTTATTCTTTTGTAACTTATTTTTTCTCAAAAGAAGCATCCTGTTTCCATATCTATTTCCTATTTTTCTACTCACTAGTCCCTTTTGTATTCTCTCTTTGCTTTCATCAAAACAGTGTCCAGTGAAAACATTAGTCATCTAATGGATTTAATGTATCCCTAGGAATCTTTGTATTTCAACAGGGGATAAAACTTAAGCACTAGGAATGAAAGTCTAACCATGGAATTGTAAGCATCAGTGGGTCAAATAGAAGAGGTCTTTCTGAGGTTGAGGGCCTTGCTTTTGGGATTCTGAAATTACAGAACCATCAAATTAAGAACAAATTCTGAATATCTGCCTTCATGTCCAGCATTAACTAGGGTTGAACTTAATGCTTTTTTAAAATTCTCTTCGAGCTCAACTCTCCTGTCTTTTAGTATTTGACTGCAGCCAACCCAGACCATATGCATAATGTTTATAGGACTATAAATTTAGAACTTGAAAGGGATGGTAGTGGCTGTCTTATCTACCCAGTAATTTTACAGATGAGGAAACTGAAGCTCAGAAAAGTGACTTGCCCAAGGTTCCATACATAGTGTCAGAGGTCCTCTAAGCTCTACCTTTCTTTTCCTTTTCTATTTTCCTATGACCCCCATTTTTCTTATCCTGGACCTCTCTTGGAGGTGCCTCCCCCACTGCTACATCATAGATTTCCAGAGAGAACACTAATTCCTAGAACTGTACCTTTGTAGACTCAGCAACTTGTCAGGTGTTGTCTGTGACAGAGTTTCATTACCATTTTGATAGGTAGAAAGATAGTGCATGTCCTTCCAGTAAGAATCATTTTTACATATGCAAAATGTATCTAATAAGAATTTTTAAAAATCAGCAGAAAAATTGAGTTGTAGTATAATGTATAAGTAAGATGCTATAGAAGATGTAAGGAAGTGGGAAGATAAATTGGGAAGGGGCAAGAGAAGAAGAGAAAAATGCAAAAAAAAACTGGCAACTTCAAGAAGTGGGCTAATATTGGGTAATAGGAGCATTGTGAGAATTGTTGAACAGGAGACAGAAAGAGTTTCAAAAGATTTGTGATTTCATTCATGTGAGTAACGATGGTGATTTCCCACATTTCTGTAGCCCTTTAGGGATTACAAAGTATTTCCTCCTAATAACTCTCTGCTGTAAGCATTATTAGTACTCATTTGATTTTAGAAATGAGGAAACTGGGGGTAGCTGGGTGGTTCAGTGAATTGAGAGCCAGGACCAGAGACAGGGGGTCCTGGGTTCAAGTGTGGCCTCAGACCCTTCCCAGCTGTGTGACCCTGGACAAGTCACTTAACTCCCATTGCCTTGCCTTTACTGTTCTTCCTTGGAACCAATACACAGTATTGATTCCAAGATGGAAGGTAAGGGTTTTAAAGGAAAAAGAAAGAAAGAAATGTGGAAACTGAGGCTGAGAAGTTAAGCACAGTGGCAGGTACATAGTAGATACTTAAAAAATGCTTATTGACTGACCGCAATCAGTCAAGACTAGGCCAGGGTGCCCATCTGGTAAGATCCAGAGGCAGAACTTGGCCTCAAGTCTTGTGCTATCCAGTCTAGCAGTCTTTTAATTCTAATCATATTCCTTTTCCATGGCTTATTAGATAGTAGACAGTTTCCATGAGCTGCTCTAGTCCTCAGAATCCATCCTCTGGTGGCCAGGTTTCTGGTGATTAGACTTTTAGGACTTGACTCAAAGTCTTGAGAGTAGGAATTCTCCAAGCCACCTCTTCACTGTCATTTATGTCAGGACTTCAGAGTTTATTTCTATATTCTGATTAACCAGTGGTGCAGGCCTTTAGTGGAAGAGATGACCAAAACTCTTAATAGTTCTAGAGGAATTGGATAAAAATCAGAAATAAAATTAGTTTTCCCCTAAGGAACCCTTGCTTGCAGACTTAAAAAAATCTTATTTTGGGAGATCTTCAAAAGAGAGTTAAAAAACTTAAAAACCATTACAAGAACAAGAGTATTGAACTAGGAATCCAGAAGACTCAGAGTTTAAATCTTATTTTAGGTACCTATTAAATATGTGATCCTGGGCCGAACTTGTCTGTCACTTTTCTATGTTTTTGTGGTACTCTTATAGTACAATTCCATGAATTTATACAGGTTACCATTATATTTTCAGCTATTAGCTTAAAAATGTACTATTCAATTTAAACTTCCATATTTGTATTATTAACTATTTCTTCCCCCAACCACTTTGTAGAGCTGTGTATGTATTAACATGATGCTTTCTTGTTTTCCCAATAAAGTTACTACAACATGGGTACCCTACTTGTGTGTGTGCATGCTGTCATATATAGATCATATCCTTACATACAGAAACACACATCCATGCACATGTATGACATTCTTTACTAAATCATACTCTAATGGCTCATTGGTCTGGCATTGACCCTGGGATTTTGAAAGCTAAGTCATCTGGGTTTATGCTCTGGTCTTGTAAAAATTATCAACTGGAAAAACTTTGACAATGATGCCAGGATGACTGCTGCTGCTGCTGCTGCTACCTGTCTCCTAAAAGGTCATAGATTCAAGGTAAAGACTTTATCTTTGGCCATGGTCAATAAGGGAATGTGTTTTACTTATGTATATATTTGCTATAATGTGTTTTTTTTCTTTTTCTTTTTTTACTTGGAGATGAGAGGGAGAAAATAATTAATATTCATTAATTGGAAAAATAAAATAATTACATTAAAAGCAAGACTTAGAGGGACAGGCCTGGTGATAGATCCAAGTTTAGTCCAAAGACTCAGAAAAGCTCATCATCAAAAGATTTTCCATTAGGTGATGATGAATGATGCTTGGCCTCAGCCTCTCATGAAGACCATTCACAGTGTTATGAAGAAGGGACTTTTGACACTGGAGGGAGTATTAAAATTAGTGCCATCATGATTTTTTTGGGGTGAAATAATAGCCTTCTAGCTTAAGTTCTTACCAGTCAGTGTATTGTAGGAGTATACTTTATAGAAAATTTATAGAAATGTTTAGATTTTTATAACCATTTATCTGTTTGGGTCCATTATTTTTATAGATGCTCCCCTTTGTTCTCTTGACTTACAAATGATACCTTGTCTGGTCTTAGTCTTTCAATAACCATTTACTGAGTGCCTGTGTCAGAAATGTTATTAGTTTGTAAGCTGCTTAAGGGCAGATACTGTAGAACATTTTATCTTCGTATCATCAGTACCTAGCGCAATGTCTTGCACAGTCTGTCCTTAATGCTTTGTAAATCAAATGCCTACTCCACCTTTAAGAGACTTCTTGTCCTTTAAGATTCACTCAGCTGAAATGCCACTTTCTCCATAATACTGTACTGTTAACCTCCATCAAAAAAGCTTTGCTTCCTCTGACCTCCATATAAGTCTTTGTCTCTCTTGTGTTCTTATATTTTTGCATTTTCATTACTATATGGTTATGTGTTATATTTTCCCCATTGGGATGAAATTCATTTATTAAAATATAAATAGTTGCTAGGATGGGGAAAGGGGAGGGAGGGAAGGAAGGGTTAATGTTATTCCACTTTGATTACAAAGGTATTAAACAAAGACAAGAACCATGGGGAAATAATAGTGCCAGACACCTGGTGTGATTGAAATCAGTATAGTCCAGTGTTTTTCCCATTAGACTAAGTCAGGAGACCTGAGAGCAAGGACCATTTCTTAATTATCTTTGTATCCATCTCAGCGTGTTACTTTTAGGATTTTAGAGTAGGAAGGAACCTCAGCAATTCAGTCCAGTCTTTTCATTTTGTATAGGAGAAAACTGAGTCTCAGAGAGGTTAAATAAGCTGTTTGAGATCACACAAGTTAAGTGTCAAAGTGGGACCTGGAGCCCAGGGCTCCTGACTTTAGGGACAGGGGGTTTTCTCTTAGCCTCTAATACTTAGAAGAATTAACTTGACAATCTTTACAAAAACTTAAAGGAAGAGCAGAAAGGAGATGATTTAATTACGTTTAGGTTGCACTATTAGAAATGAGTTCTCTGCTAATTGGACTGAATTGCCTTTAAAAAAAAACACCCAAAAATCTCTTTCCTCTGACTTAGAATTGATACTAGGTATTGGTTCCAAGGCAGAAGAGCCCCGCAAAGGCTAGCAAATTGGAGGTTAAGTGATTTGCCCAGGGTCATATAACTGGGAAATATATGAGGCCAGATTTCAACCCAGGACCTCCTATCTCCAGGCTTGGCTCTTGGACCACTTAGCTGCCCTATTAGTTTCCTTTTTGGTACAATGTAGATTATAGATCATAGATCTAAAGCCGAAGGGACCATCTAATCTGTCTTCCTCATTGCCATTATTTCTAGCCACTCCTTTTACAAATAAGGAAACTGAGGTCCAGGGAGGTTAAGGGACTTACCCAGGGTCACATAGGTAAACAAAGGGAAAGTCTAGAAATAGAACCAGGATGATAACACTGGTAACACTTATTTCACAGGGTTTCAAAGAAAGTATTTTGTCAAAGTGTGGTTCCTATCATGATGATCTAATAATCATCTAGGTGACTTTCTTATCACTTATCCTCTTTGTTTGTGCTGGTGACAGGGAACCTGACAATCTTTATTATTTTTTTATTTTTATTTAATTAAAAATTTAAATTTTTATTGCCATGTAAAACATACTTCCATATGGGTCATTGTTGTAAGAGCAAAGTCATACATGACCAAAACCCCCAAATAAACCAAAAATACACTATGAAAGACGACTCCAGCAGTTGTTCCTCTGGAGGTGGATAACATTCCCCATCCTAAGTCCTTCAGGGTTGTCCCAGATCAGTGCATTGGCCACTAAAGGGACCATGCCACATAATGTGCTTTTCAGGAATGCATTTCATTGGCTCACCAGGAACAGCTTTCATTGGCTTTTCATCCCTGGGCTTGTGCCCACCCCATAGCTGAAATGTTTTATAGCATGAGAACTTGTGTTCCCTGACTGCCAAGGAATTCAAGGCAGGTTTTACAGTTGTGTTCTTCCTAATGATACTTCTTAGTGAGAGAAATTTTAGGATGAAGTAAAGAGGAAGAAATTGGTGTACAAAAAAGCACTATGTCCAAAGTAGGTTTGCTGGCAGGATATGTCTATCCTTGTACCCATTTTATTAGACAGACTTGAATCACTTCAGGTCAAGTCAAGCATTTCTTCAGTGTTCACTATGTGCCAGTTACCTTCATAAGTTCTGGAGATAGAAATACAAGCAAAAAAAATAGATCCTGTCTTCAAGGAGCTTACATTCTGTGGGGGAAAGACAACACAGAAAAGGGAGCTGAAAGGCTGAAAAACAAAGGTGGGAGTCTATGAGAATGAAGGCTGACTTCTTCAATATGGAAGTTTCAGGAAGAATTTAGCAATGGGAAAGGGGCTAGCCACAAGGGTATAGGGAGAAGTCATTATTTCTTCATTATTTTTGTATTTGTTTCATGCTGCTTTATAATCTAAGTGGCATGACATTAAACTTTTTTCCTTTCCTTATTTACATTTAAATAGATGAATTTCAATAAATATGAAGACTTTGAGTTCTTATTACTTTCTAATTTCTTCTCTTATGTGATTTCAAGTGGCATGATTTTTGTTTTGATTGTGCTTTTTTTGCTTGACCTTATAGTTTCATAAAGGTATTTTATTTCTTAAAATGATAACATATTAATTATATTACATAATCCTATTACATTAGTATATTCCAATTAATTTGACTATTCCCCTATTGTTGGATCTCTCTTTTACATCCAGTTTTTTATAACTAAAGATAATGGTGTTATAAGATCTTTGAATAGAGAACTTTTTAAGAACTCCCCAAAACTTGACGTGTATTTCTAACTAAAGTGATTGGGCAACTAGATAGCATAGTGTATAAAGTGCTGGGCCTGAAGTCAGGAAGTTCTGAGTTCAAATTGGGTCTCAATTACTTATTAGCTATGTGACCATAGGCAGTCATTTAATCTCTTTTCCCCTCAGTTTCCTCAACTGTAAAATGGTGATAATAGAACTTAGACTTCCAATGTTGTTGTGTGATCAAAAGAGATAGCACAGTGCCTGACACATAGTAGGCAATATACAAATGCAGGCTATGGTGATGGCAATGTTTGTGATTATTTTTGTTAACTTATACTACACACTGCCATATTGCAAACTATTAGAATCTTTTTTGAAAGTAGTTCTTCCAGCAATGAATGAATATTTTCTTAGAAATCCCACCACCATTGAGTTTCATAGCTTTTAATTTTTCCAAATTAATGGGCATACATGGTAGTATCTCAAAGTTATTTTATTTTTCAAAGGTTATTAATATTTTGTTTTTTCTTTTGTGAAAATTTATTTCCATCCTTTGGCTAGATGGACTGTGTTACCTTTAAAGATGTTAACAGCTCCATATATGTTAGTTCTGAGATTTCATCTGTCATATTTGGCATTAACTCTTCAAAATTTATGATTTAAGAAGTTTAAATGTCTATGAATGTGAGTGGTATTTATTCTGGCATTGTCAAGCATGAAGTAAATATCTCTCTGTTTTAGTGTTCACTTGCCACCTGCATGGGGAAAAGAGCTTTCTTGAACCTTGGATGAAAATCCACATTTCTTTTGGTATTCATTATAGGATTTAGAACTAGAAAGGACTTTATAGATTATCTACTTTAACTTGAGGAAGCAGATATCTATTCAAATAGACTAAATGATTTGCCCATGATTATGCAGGTAGTAAGCAGAGCTGGCCCTTGAACTGAGGTGTTTTTGAGCCAAGCTTGATTTCATGGTGAATTTTAATATTTAATGAGCTCAGTCCTGAATAAACTAAACCAATATCTGGAATTTCTATTAGGGCAGAAGGGAAGGAGGTAAAGAGGAGGCTAGAATGCTATGTGTATTGATCCTCTGGTTTCATTTCCATTGGTAATTCGGACTGAGTCCCTTCTGTGCATGTTTGAGTAGGGATGGATAGGGCACAGAAGTTCAGAAAAGAATGGAAGGGTTCATGGATGGTGGCATGTACATCCAAAATGTGTTTTTGGTAGTAGCAGTTGAGTAGAGGTCGGGGACTGGAATTGGCTGATGGAACATCTTGACATTCTACATGTTGGCACATAAATCTGAGGGTCATCAACTCCTTTTCCAGACTTCTTACCTCCAAGATAACTCAAAGCAGTAAAGAATGAGGACCTTGTTTGCTTATAGTTTGGATTAGAGGGTACAGAGTTTCTATCCAATTGTGATTTTATGACCAGGATTTGGCTCTGACTTTGGTGTTTCTATTTTATGTGATGTTGGGCTAGTCACTGTCTCTCTCAGGGACTCATTGACCTTATCTGCAAACTGAGTGAAGTTCAATTAAATGACCTCTATAGTTCCTTCCAGCTCTAAATCCTATGATCCTATGAAATCATTTCTGGGTTCAGTATTTGGAAGTTTTTCAAGGGCGTGTCTGTTCTGTACACTGTTCTTTTGAAAGGTTTAGGAGTAGCCATGGAGTTGATTGCTTTTGATTCAGGCACCCTCCTTTTTGATTAGTAAGACAGAAGGTCTCTGATAGTCTTGGTGCTTTTGTCAGAAGTCTGTAGCTGATTCTGAAAGCAATTTCCTTCTCTCTCTGATCCAAAATAAATATCAGGAAGCACTATAAAGGATGGAGGACAAGAAACTATTCATGTGGGTTCAAGTTATGTCCTCCCAGTGAAGGTTAACCCAGGTCAGAAACCTTTGAGTGGGCCTCCTGCAGGCATTTTATTAAATCAGCCAAATAACTGAACTACTAGAGAAAGAAGTATAAACAAATGGACTGCACGTGATTGGAGGCTGATGGAAAGTATGCCAACTGTACCTGACCTGTTTGGAAGATAACTTTCTAAAGGAAAGCACCCTGTATGTTAGACCTGCTTTGGAAAAGGCATTGCGTTCTTGAAACATCCTGCAAACACTTCCTTGTGTGTATCTGAGGGGATATTCTTGCTGGGGAGAGAGATTAGAGCAGGATACACTGATTCCCATCTGCTATTTTTATGGAGTAGGGTGCCTTTGCTTCATGTTACTCCTGTTGCCAAGGATGCCTTCCGTATTCCTCTTCATCCTGGTAAGCCCCTTTCAGATGCTCCTATAATCTCCTCCAAGGCTTCCTTGATTTCTCCTTTTTTCAACAAAAACTTTGCTTAGACTTCACAGAACCCTTGTTCTGTCTGACTTATGTACCTGTTGTAGAATGTGTTTGGTTCTGGGAACCTCAATTGAAGAAAGACATTGATAAGGTGGAGGGTATCTAGAGGAAAGTAAGAAGCAATTTAAAATTCAATGTATGAGGGCTTGTGCCAAGCATTGGGACAAAAGTGTGAGGGTCCCTGACCTCAGGACCCCACATTTTAAGAGGGGAAACTTACATCCATAAATACCTGCATTTATGTGCAAAATGAATATGAATTTGTTTTGGGAATACACTGGGGAAATTCTGCAAGGCGAGTGAGCTGAATCTTGAAGGAAACAAGGGATTCTGAGAAGGATGGGGAGCAGTCAGTAAAAAGAAACATAGATGAAGTATTATATATGGTGCACAGCTAAGCATGATGAGATTCTTGTTAACTACAAATTAGACCAGATGGCCTCTGAGAAGCTGTTATCTAAGTCCCATAGAGGAAGTTAGGGAGACTGGGAAGGGCAGCAGCAATAGCCAGGGACTGGGGAGTCTGGGAGTGCTATGATCATTCTCAGACGATTCCTGGCTCTGGGCAAGGAGCAAGATTAGCTGATATTTAGCAGTTCCTATCTGACTGACTGGGCTTTTTCTACCATGCCCCTGCATTAGATACCATCATCTTTTTTCCTCCTCACACTTTTTTTTCCAGTTTCTTCATATTTTGTCTTCTCCAACTAAAATGTAAGCTTTTTGAGGGCAAAAAATACCTTTCTACTTGCATATTTCTTCGCAGTGCTTAGCACAATACCTAGTTCTTCCCTCCCTTTCCCTGAATACCTGGCCCCTAGTAAATGCTTAATAAATGACTTATTGACTAAGAAGTTTTGAATCTAACAGGTAGAGTGGGGAGGAGTGAAGAAGATGATTTCTGTTTTGAACATGTTGAGTTTGAGATCCCTATGGGATATCTAGTTTAAAATTTCACTAGGCATTCCATGATATAGGTAGGACTAGAGCTCAGAAGAGAGAGAGTAGGATCTGGGAGTCATCAGTCCAGGGATAATTTGGCCCTAGGAACTTAGGAAGTCACCAAGTGAGAGTATTGAGAGAAAAAAAAGCGAGAAAGGACTCAGAGTAGGTCCACAGTTAGTGAATATGACATAGATAATGAATGAGCAAAGGAGACTGAGGAGCGATCAGCTAGGCATAGGAGAACCAGGAAGATTAACTGCCATAAAAATTCAGTGGATAGAGTATCTTGGAAGAGAAAGTAGTCCACCAAGGCAAATGCTACAGAGTTCAAGAAGGATGAAGATTGAGATCATAGGTAACTTTGCAAAGAACAATTTCAGTTGAATAATGAGGTAGGAATCTCCAAGGTCTTTGAGTTCATGTCATATAAGAATTGACTGAAGGAACTAGAAATATTTAGCTTGGAGAAGATGGAGGTATAGGGAATGGTCATTATTTCTAATTATCTAAAGGATTCTTCTTGTGGGGGACAGATCATATTTGCTCTTTTAGGCCTCCTAGGGGACACCAGGAAGAATAGGTGAAAATTACACTGAGGCAAATTTAGTTTTGATGTCAGAGTTAAAAATCAAAATAACTTAACAGTTAAAGCTTTCCATGAGTGCAGTGCTTCTCAACCTCTCAATTTGTAGCAATGAGAATACATAATGCATATCAGGTTTTTACATTCCGAATCATAACTCTAGCAAAATTACAGTTTTGAAGTAGCCACCAAAATAATTTTTTGGTTTGGGGTCACTGCAACATGAGGAACTGTATTGCGGGGTCACGGCATTAGAAAGGTTGAGAACCACTGCATTAGTGGGTTGAGATATCTTTTCAGTTGCATTCCTAGAAGGCTGGCCAAATGGTGCAATTAATGTTCTTGACTATGGTAATCCAAGAAACAAAGAAAAATTTAATAATGCTCCCCAGTCCTTTGAGGTCTTCTGTTTCTTTGATACTAACTGAGCATCTGTGAAAGGAATAAAGGATTAAAAGAATTCCAGTTTACAGACTCTATGAGCATTCACTAAACTGTTGGCACTCTGTAACCTTCACACTCATTGAATGAGTGGACCTACTGCTGGAAGAAATGGTTCATTTGTATGGACATTCTAAGTATAAAACCAGAAAAGGAAAGGAATATATGCACAAATGGAAGTCTGGTATATAGGTTTTCTTTCCCTGGATCTGGTAGAGTTGACTTTATTGGCATCCAAAGGAAACTAATGTGCAAGCCCCTTCAGGGTCACTTTCTTCCTTAGGTTGTGGAAGGCTGGGTTCCTAAGGGTGGCTGATTACTATTGCCCTCAAGTTTCTAGGGGTAACTCTGAGGAATGGGTGACTTCTGGTTTGCTTCCTTTAAAATCAATAAAATAGTTGACAAATAGTTTTTCACAAGAATAATTACTAAAAAGTGCAAGTGCAGGGGACTTTACACAAAAATATATGAGAGAGAATAAAAGTGGAAGAAGTTCTACAAAGAACATCTCTCAGTCTGAGGACACGTGTGTGCCTCCCTGTGCACCCAGTCCCAGGGGACATAAGCCCAAAAGGACCAAGGTATCCATGTAGGGAACACGTGTGCCTAGGGGTAACTCCTGACTGGGTGATCTTTTATCCCTCAAGTTTCTTTTGGGTATGGCCTTGCTCCACTCAGTTGGACAAGTTGTTCTCTTATTTAATCAAATGGGCTTCTTTCAATATGTGATGTCTTGGCTGTTGGGCCAGGCTCTGGATAGACTGAGCCAAGCTGGGTTGATCTTAGGACTCCTGTTAATGGCTCAAGTGATTTCTGCTTCTGACTCTGGGTGCTGAGGGAACTTCTAATGGCATTTCCAACCTTTCAGTCAATCAATAATCAATAAATAAGTACTAGGTATACAAAAAGAGGTGAAAGAGACAAAAAAAAAAGTCCCTGCCCACAAGGAGCTCACAGTCAAATGATTGAAAGGTTTCCTTTCACCTGATTCTTTCCATCTCTAGACACTCATTCATGATCAGAGGAGAAGAAACACAAAAGAAACAGGTATCATGTCTTTAGAAACACATGGTGACCATTTGGGGAAATATGGCAGCTGAATCTACTGCCTTGCCCTCCCCTTAACTTGGGTACTCAAAGTAGTTCATTCACACCTGAGAGCTGTTAGGGAAGAAGTTGATTTTATAGGTGCATCTATACTTTTGCTCAGTCTTGTTAATTGTAACTACAATTGTATATCAAAGAAGATTTTTTCTTTTTTAAAAAATCCTTTATTAGAATCAGTACTGTGTATGGGTTCCAAACCAGAAGTGTGGTCAAGGTTAGGCAATGGGGGTTTTAAGTGACTTGCCCAGGGTCACACAGCTAGGAAGTGTCTGAGGCCAGGTTTTAAACCAGGACCGATCCAGTCTCTAGGCCTGACTCTCAATCCACCGAGCCACCCAGCCACCCCTATTATAGAAGCTATTGATTAATAACAGTGTAAGAATTTAAGGTGAATGATAGTACAAGAATCAAAGGTACAGTGAATGTTTCATCTATCCTCAGTCTCTGCTAGTAGATGTTTCAAATTGGATGTCCCAAAGGCATTTAAAATTCAAAACAACTCATTATCTTGCCCTTAAACCATTCCTTTTCCTTCCAAACTTCTCTATTTCTGTTTGAAGGCAATGCCAGTATTTCAGTGGTAATTTTGGCTCCACTTCTCCCTCTCCCACACCCTCCATATTTAACAATGCCGTATATATATGAACATTGTTCAAATCCATTGCCTTCTCTCTGCTCACAGCTGCCACATTAATGCTGGTCTCTAACGATTCACCTTGATTATTGCAACTACCTCCTAATGGGGCTCCCTGCCCCATGTTTTACCCCACTCTAGTCCATCCTACATAATGCTAACAAAGTAATTTTCTTTAAGTTCTGATGTGACCCTATGACTCCCCTACTCAATCAACTCTAGCTGTTCCCTAGTCTTTCTTGGATAAAATAGGAACTGCTTTTTTTGGCTTTGAAAACTCTCAACTCTCTGGTCCCAATCTATCTTTCTAGTCACATTGGACATTATTTTCCCTTTTGCACTCTATGATCCGTCTAAACTGGCATGCCTTTGCTCAGGCCATACCTCCTGGCTGAAACATATTCTCTCCTTACTTTACCTCCTAGAGTTCTTCTCTTACTTAAAGATACAGCTCAGGTATCCTCTTTTGCATTAAACCTTTCCTAATTGTTCTTCTCCCTATACCTACTAGTGTTCTTCCTCTGAAACTACTAATTTAGCCACTTTATACTCAATATAAATTGTATTCAATTTATATTTAAGCTATGCCTTTTTTTTTTATATATAAAATTTTATATATACTTCTTGACTCCCCCATTGGCATGTAAGGGACTTCACTGGGAGTAAGGGATTTTATTTGTGTTTGTATCCCCAGTGCCTAGTAGGTGCTTAATAAATACTTGTTCATTGACTGTTTCAAGTCACCTAGGCTATCTGCAGACATTAGAACTTTGGATCCTTTAATTTTCATATGTGTTGTTTATCTTACTAGACCAGTTTATTTTTGTCCGCTCTTCCCTTCAGATAAATGGCGAATTGAAATGGTGGTAGGTCAGGTACCATCAAGATTGAAATCTATAAATATAAATAATTGCTATTACTATGCAGATTATCCTACTTATTTCTTCTGTTGTTAGCTGGGGTTTTGTGTTTCAGGTAGCACTTGATCCCCCTAGCTTGTGACTGGTGGGCCATATTCCAGAGTGCATCTGACTTGTTGAGATGCAACTCTAGGTGTAGTTCTGTTTTAAGCATTGGTCCAAAATCTAAAGTTCAGGGATAATGAATTGAAGGGAGAAAGAGCTGGGGTGGGAAGTCAAATGCAAATAAGCCTACCCTAGTGAAATTAAAAGTTACTTGTGTTGTCAGTACTCCAGGAACTTCCCTTAGCCAACAACTCTTCTGTTTGCTACTAGCTTATTAGTATGAATGGGAAAGGATAGCATTTCAAAGGTAGACTTGTTAAGAGTCAGTGTTGACCCCAATTTAGCTTTGTTTAATTGATTCCTGTTTATAGGTTTTCATTTTGACTATTTTCTTCTCTTCTGTCTCTTGCTTTTCCTACGTTTCATTCAGAATGTTAGATTAGATTATCTGTACTTATTAAAAATATACAGCTTTGTTCATCTAACTTGAACTTAATATAGAAAAATTTGGCCATTTTGTTATGATTCTTTTTCTTATATTAGTGGGCTCCATCAAACTTATTTTTTTAAAAAAGTTATTTTATTTTCAGTTCTGAATTGTCTTTTCTCCTATCCATTGAGATGGCAAGAAAAAGAAAATCCATTAGAAATATCTATATATTTGTGGATATATAGACTTATGTACATATATATACTATAGTCATACTAAACAAATTCCTGTTTTAGCCATGCACCCACCCCAAAAAAAAGAAAAGGGAAAAATGTTTCAATCTGGACTCTAAGCTTTCTGATGGTGGTGGTGCTGGCATATTTCATCATGAGTCTTCTAGAATTAAGGTGGATCATTGTTTAGACTTACCTTTCACTAACTAATAAAATGGCCCTAAGAATGAATCTTGATTCTATTAACTTTCTTCTGCTGTTCCACTTTGAAATGATTTTTAAAAAATTAATAGTAGATCTATTTTGCATTTTTAAACTACTTTCATCTTGGGATTTCACAGCTCTTTGTAAGCATGGCACATAGCTTTTTGATGACTTTGATTGAAAGGTATCATAAAAATGTAAGGAAATAAAATGGGAAACATTTTACATTCAAAGGAACTGAGGCACGGAGCTCAAGGTTATAGAGTTTGTGGGAGGCAGAGATTGTGGATATGTTAATTTTTTAATTTTAAATTCAGAGCTTTGTTGTTGATTTTACTGAATTTTAAAGTTAGAATCCTTAGATAAGGTTGAATGGTTTATTATTTTTATTTATATAGTACCTTAACAGTTTTCTAGACAGCCACTTATTCAGCAACCTCAGCTATCTAGAACGTGACCAAGAATCAGAAAAAGGACAAAAAATATCCTCTGATTAGCCAAAATAGATGGCAGAGAAATCTATGTACTGTAAAATAGTTTGTGTTTTCTTCAGAATAGGTTACCAGGTTCTCATTGAGACCCTAATCTCAGCAAATTTTTCCAGATTTAGTAAATAAGAATTACTAAGGTGAGAGGCAGATAGGCTTCTAGAGGCCTGATATCAGTAAGAAGTAAATGCAGAAAACCTTATGGTGAAAAAAGATCCAGAAAAATTGTAAAACACACACACACACACACATATAATGATCCTAATCATCCAGTCTGGGGCTACTTAATGTATCAGTAAAAGTTTTATAATGCATAGCCCCTGAGGATATCTCTACATAGTATAAAAATTGATGCTTATAATAATGACCCTGAATCACCAAGAAAAGGTTAAATGTTGTTAAGGAGGATGAAATGGCAAACCACTTCAGTATCTTTGTCAAGAAAACCCCACAGACGGTATTGGTGTGAAATGGTCCATCATGTCACAAAGAGTCAGATGTGACTGAACAACAGTGTACTTTGTTTAAGAAGGCAGGGAAATATAATTTTTTATCTGTAAAATGGGGATAATAATAGCATCGACCTCCCAGGATTTTTATAAAGATAAAATGAGATAGTATTTGTACAGTGCCATGTAAATCTTTTTATTTATTTATTATTATTTTTAAGCCCATACCTTTCATCTTAGAACCAAGACTGAGTATTGCTTCCAAGGCAGAAAAGTGGTAAGGGGTAGGCAGTGTCTTGCCTGGGATCACACAGCTAGGAGGTGTCTGAGGTCAGATTTGAAGCCAGATCCTTTCTCTATCCACTGAGCCACGTAGCTGCTCCTTTGCTGTGTAAATCTTAAAGTGATCTATAAATGCTAGCTTTGATGATGGCATAGTAACCAGACAGAGCCTCAAAACCCAATGGCATGAGAGGGAGGTCTGTGTGAGGGCAGAGTTGGCAAGAAAGAGGAGATATCTGATCTTTTTACTTCAGCCTCTTCAGAACTCTTCTGGCTTCTCCCTTTAAGAAAGAAGATGCTAACCTCTCTTCAGGTTTCTGAAGGAACCCCTATGCCATCACATAGTTAGCAAGGATATATTTCTATCTGAGTCTAGTGCTCCTGATACAAATGAGCTAAATGCAAAACAAAAACAATTGATATTTATGTGTCACTTTGATGTATCCCTAACCCTAGTTTGCTGTACTAGAAACTGAGGGATTTTCTTTTGAGTAATATTTGGCTGTGCTGGATTCCCTTGGAAGAAGTCCGTCATCTATATTGTTTCATATATATTCTCCTATGTATACTTTTTCTGATATCTGTTTTGCTGATTCTTAGTGTTTGCTGTTTGTTATATGTGCTCATTGTGGAACTGCTATTTGGTGGGAAGGGAGTCAAGCTTTGCATGGTGTGTGTGAGTACCAAAGTGTCAAATTTTTGTTAAAGTTTAATTTTATAAAGTTTTCTAATCCAAACAATTTTTTAAAAAAGGTTTTGATCACATAAAACGTGTATAAACTTCAGTTATCTGGCAAATTCACTGGTATCACCTGATGAATCTGAGCCTTAGTCCCCTGGTCCATAAGAAGGGAATAATAATAATCACCTCTAAGATATTGTGACTTTGAAATGAGAATTCTGTGAAAGGTTTTGTATACATCAAAGTGTGGCACATAAATATCAATTGTTTTTGTCTTACATTTAGCTCATTTGTTATCAGGGACATTAAACTCAGAAATATATCCTTGCTGACTATCTATTTAGAAAACCACAAATTATCATTATCTATGCTGTATCATGGTTTTATTTATTTGGCTAAACATTTCCCAATTTCCTTTTAATCTAGTTCAGGCCACCCTGGAAGTTTACTTCCAGTTTATACGATGGGGGCAGGCAAGATCCTTGTCTCTGTGTCTTATTTCCTGGTGATTCTCTTTAAACCAAACAAGCAGAATGACTAGTCTTCCAGGTTCCAGTCCTATCATTACTCTCTCAGGTAGATGAATTATGGCAGACTTCTCTTTGAAGTTCTGAGGCCTTGTCATAGCATATAGACATGGCTTGAGTCTGAAATGTTGGTATAGAACTGTCTGTAATTTATGCTTCCCCTTGCCCACTCCTTCTGGCTCAGTTTGCTCAAAAGGACCTGGGCTTCTGCAGGTAATTGGGTGAAGCATAGTGCCTGAGGCTGCCAAAGACAGGCCATGGCCAACCTGGCCAAATTTATCATTCTCATCATTTTCAGTAAGCATTTATGGAATTCCACTTATTTCTCACTCATCCTCTGACTTAGTCTCATTCAATGGTGGCCTTGAGGGCTGAGACTGTCTTTTGCCTCTTTTTTGGCATCTCCAGACATACTGCCTGGGACCTAGTAGGCACTTAACATATGTTTATTGACTATTTTCTTTTGACAAAATATTGTTAAACCTTATGGTTAAGCCTTTATCCCTGACTTCTCAAGACCTTGATTGATCACTCCTGCTTTTGATTTCTCTTGACTGTTTTTGTCTCTCTTCATTTACTCTCGTTAATAGGTGCACCTCTTGCACTTTATGTATCCTTATAGAGACCAGTTCAGTTCCCAGTCATAGCTAAACTGGGCTATTACTATTCCCATGTTCTGTGGCCAGTTCCAATGCTGCTTTCTCTTATTCTTTGCTCTCCTCTCTGAATGCAGGAAATTCTCGTTTGTTTAATGTGCTTTTGGGGTGTGGGTGTGTGCCTGTGTGTATAAAGTGGAGGATCTGGGCCTACCATTTCGTTGGTGTGGACATTTCTGCAACCCCAAAGCTCAGGGAATTGCTTGAGGCAACAGAGAGGTCAATGACTTAAATTGATGCAGCTGAGGCAACACTTTCTTTACTTCAGGTTTTCTTGACTCCAAGTCTGGTCTGCTTTCTGTTGTGACAGACCCAGTGCCTTCTGTGGACCTCATATCACCTATTTCTTCTTCTTATGCATCATGATAATTCTATTTGTACCTGTTGATGGATTTTAAGCCTCATAAAGGGAGACACCCATCGT